>NW_026539138.1:300000-390000 GCF_027791375.1 Indicator indicator
AAGAAGGAAGGAACAGCCTCTTCGCACTTGGACTCTGTGATAGGACATGGGGCAACGGATGTAAGCTACAGCACAGGAAGTTCCCAACATGACGAAGAACTTCTTTACTGTAAGGGTCACAGAGCACTGGAAGAGGCTCCCCAGAGACGTTGTGGAGTCTCCTTCTCTGGAGACTTTCAAGACCCATCTGGATGCGTTCCTGTGCAGCCTGCACTAGATTATAGGGTCCTGCTCTGGCAGAGGGGTTGGACTCAAGGATCTCCAGAGGTCCCTTCCAACCCCTAACATCCTGTGAACTGGTCATTAATCTAAGCACATGCCTATGGTGACACAGGTCAATGACCTAAATAGCACTTATAACAGAAACCCAGAGCACTTTTAATCTTGCCTTTTCTAAAACACAGTTCTACTTCTGGACTTCTGAAATGGGTCAAGGCTACCACAACATTTTTTTCTGAGAATATATAGAAAAGGAACAAAGTCATATTTAAGGAGAGATAGTTGATACTTTTCTATCCATCACTGTAAATAAGCACAAACTATTTGAACTAAGTTACTGCAGGCATAGAAATTTTAAAACTTGTTTAGGCTGCTTTTAATAGACTTCACTGAGTCTGTGGGAAGAATTACATCACTCAGATGCACATAGTTTGCCTCAATTCATGACACAGATTACACCACCTCCACTATAATTATAAAGACTGATGCACACAGATTTTGGCATCTATATCCAGGCTTTCAAAAGGCACTGGAATTGTGATGATATGAAAGAAACTCGACAGCTAATAAAAACCAGCTACCAGCAAGTCTGTTCACCAAGCCAAACACAAAAGAAAAAACAATTGCTGACATACATTACTTAGTTAATCACCTGACCTCTCTCTACTCACAGATCTTGGGCACATTGAAAAGTTTAAGCATTCTGAACACCAAATTTTTCGTATATCTCATACAGGGTAGGCTTTTAATATCCATCAACATGCCTTTTTGTCACTGCAACAAATTATTCTAAGAAACAAACATATACCCCCCACACACACCTTTTAAATTTTACAATCTCTTCTAAAAATATCTTGGTATGTAGTGGGTATTTTTGGCCTGCATATGTTGATTTTAATTTCTGTTGGACTGCAGGGTAGAAAATTTCAGATATATTAAGAACTGTAAGATGACAAAAATCCACAAATATAAGAAAGGAAGATGGGTGTGTAAAAGACCAGTGCTGCATACATATCTAGATGACTCTCTCTTCATCCAGCATAAGGTTGACATCTACTACTAATGAAATGTTACAGTGATTCCAGTACTGAATGCTCTCCTGACATCGATCTGGACACAGTGCTCATTTCCTTCATCTCCTCCTGCTCCTCCAAGGCAATTAAAACCACCTAGACACAGCCAAGACAGAAAGTAGCATCAACTCTAATACCCAGAAGCATATTATCTGCTGAATCACAGACATGGTGATAAAATCTCAACAGCAGCACTGTTAAAACTGTGACATTTATCACACTGCACTATCTAACTTTAAACACCGTATTTGTTGGAGCTCCTAAAATTAGAAGGGAACACACTGCAAACACCATGGTAACTACTTGGCATGGTAAATTAAGGTCCTTAAGGCTCCCACACAGACTTACTGCTATTGTGACTGAGTTATCCAAATAGCACCTAAGCATACTTACTACTTACCAAGCAGTAATATTACCTTGGATTAAACTAAGAATAAAGCCAAGGGCTTACTCGCTCAAAATAGCATCAAGATTTTTCCAACGTTAATGAGCATCTCCAAACTACTTTAAAAACAATTTTGTTTGTACTGCACATTGTAAAGACAAAGCTGGGCTGATACAAGCCTGATTTTAAAACACAAATTTCAGTCTGCAGAGAGAGCTCTCCCAAAGCAGTTGAGAAAAATCATGAAAGTAAAAACAGGATAGAGAAAAGGTACAAAGGAAGAGCTTACACATTAAAGGAAATAAAGATGCTTGAGGTTGAATGAGATCACCCAGAACCTTCAAAAAAGGCTTGCTGGATTTCATGTGTCCATTTTGATTTATAACTTGTTCAGTGATAAACTTACGGTACTGCTCATTCAATAAGGGCAGATGTAATACATTCTTCAGCCTTCTGAGAGCAGTTGATAAAGAATCACAGAACCAGCCCTTGGTTTCAAGACAGACATGGATACATTGCTCATCTTGAAAGCAGATAATCCCTAGTTACTGTTAACATGTACTTTTCCAGCGACAGACAACTGAATATCTTTAACATTTGTTATCAAACACCAGTAGCAACTCACAACAATAGGTCATGGGACATTTCCTCCGTTTTTTATTCAAGCTTTACTCTATGTCTGCTACTCAGGAACAAAGCTGCTGAGTTAAAGAGCTTCCTTTCTCTTTAGCTTTCGCTATAAAAATGTTCAGAGAGCAGACAACTTATTTTATATATAGATATATATACATATATGTATATATGTATATATACACAAGTAAGACAGATGAGATGAACAGGTGTCCACTACTTACACTGCTAAGGACGTCAACCCTCCGGGTGCATGCACACCATGATACATTACAGGTGATAAGGGAATGCACACTGACAGAGAAGACACAGTTGTCGAAACACAGATCATACAAAACAGACAAAATGGGGCTGAAAGTCCTCGCATGAGTACTTACAAGTAAAACTTCTCTTCCCATACTGGGTTCAGATTCCCAAAAATTGTTTTTGTCCTCTTCTTTGTTTTACCTACTTGAACGGTTACGTATGGATCACTGGACCCAGTCTTGTCTTTGGCCTGCAGTCCTTGAGCACACACCACTGGAAGGAAACGAGAAGAGTAACCATGAACATGCAATAATACACAGTGTCCACACACCATGTGAAGCAGCAGTTTAGAATGGCCAGAGTACCACTTTTTTCTGATGAGCCTCAGTTCATGGTACACTACAGTGCCTGAGGTAGGACTATCTCCACATCCTACCTGTACACTGAACAGAGACAGGTCAGAGAAACCCTGCCTTTCAGTTCTCTCTAGCTTCAACTAACTCTCTCTTTACTTTAGGCTCCCAAGCAAGGTCAAGAGAACTCATGCTTCCCTCACTCACCTGTGATTGTAATCTTTGCTGACCATTTTGAGGTGCCATCAAGGACACTCTGCTTCACTGTCTTCATCTGCTGAGCATGTGTCATTTTACTCTCACAGAACACATCTCTGATCAAGTCAAAGATTTCTGGCTTGTTCCGCTCCCGGATTTTCATTCGATCCTTCATTGCCATGATGAAATTCTGCGTTCGGTCTTCTGCTCCATGCTTTGAGCTCTTCTCTGCTGCTCCTGTGCACCAGAAAGTATACACAGTGCTTATCAGAAACAGACAAAGTCTAGTTTCACTGAATCTGGACAGCAGGATAAAATCCACCGCATGATGACTCTTGCTGTTGACTTTTACAGTCAAATACCCTCCCCTCCTTTCAACATACATGCAAGAGAGATCACTCAGAGCTGGGAGGGAATAGTAAGGGCAGGGCTCAGATTCCTCTAGAATCTAAGACCAGGTTACCCTCCTGATGACAGACCTCAGTTTAATACCCTTGCAGCTAAAGAAGATCCAGAAATTACATTCTCTCCTTAAGATCAGCAATCAGCATGCTCCCTCCTCTCATCCCTTGCTCTGAATAAATAAATACATGCTTGGGCAGAGGACGTTAGACCTGCATTACAAATAGTATCCATGAGGTTGTCTCAATTTACACTTCAGCACCACAGAAAAGCAGAAGTTCAGAAGGGCCAACACAGTCAAGCATTTCCTACTGATGTGTGTCACAAGACTCCCTATATTCAGCACAGTCACTTTACAGTCTAGGCTCCATTCTGCCTTGGAACCACCTTGTTGGGATCAGGTAGCAAACTGAAGGCACCTGAAGTGCCTCTCTGATCCCACTATTTTATCAGTGCATAAATAGACCACTCAAATAACCCATTCCTAGAATCATACAGGTATAGTAACTATAAGGTAGCAAATTCAATAGTTAAAACACCTAGGCCATCGCAAGTGTGGGGGCAAAAACACAGCAGCAGGAAACAGAGGAGCCAGGCATAGGGTCTGCAATAGGCTGGTATTCAGCTGTATCCAGAAAAAGAGAGGACTCTGGTCACTTGCACACCTCTCACAAAATTTCTAAGTTCAACAAAAGCACTGATAGGGCAAACAAACCCAGGAATGAAATGAACAGCAGGAGCCTAAGACCGCACATAGTCTCTCTACGTGTTGTCTGTAGCAAATTCAAATTATGACCTTAAATTAGGTTAAGTGCTGTATTCAATCATAATATTTATATATATATATAATATTATTTATGTTAATATATATAATAATCAATAATATCAATAATATATATAAATATAAAAATACATTTATGTATAATATAATATTAAGTGCTGTATTCAATCATCATATTTAGGATTAACATGGTTTTGTTTGTTTTCCTTCTCTGGGGTAGTTTAAAGTAATCCTTATCCTAAGGAAAAAAAAAGTCTTCATCCAGGTGTCCACCAAATATTAAATTACCTCTAAAATATGCATTAAAGCAGGTGCAAGTGTGCACAAAGGGAGTCATCAATCACAAAGACACACAAAACTGTCTTTTTCTGGAAGAAGTGGGGAAACACAGTATCTGAAGCATCTTTAACATAAGGCATATGCAGTTTTGCATATGAAACAGTCTCAGCAGGTAATGATTAAATATTAATAAAGTTCTATGAAAACACACAGAGAGGACCCCCAGCAGTACAATACAACTTGTAACCTTGTTGACAGGCTCAACAGGGTATCTGGTGACTAATGCTGCCTGAAGACATACAATTCTAGGGCCTTCAATCAAACACCCTTCATGGGTACTAAATTCACTTCAATGGAGAAACAAAATTCAATTATAGCTTCCATCATCCTAATCAAGCCCAGATCAAAAAGAACAAAAACACAGTTTGGAGCAGACTGTGGCAGCTGAAGTTTCAGAATTTCATTAAGGACACTTCATACCAAGACCTGGTTACAAAACAAGCTGTAACTTCACATTACATGATTAGTTTTTAATTTTACTTCCTAGAGGCTTGATGTACCTTCCCCAGAGTTTCCTATTGTTGGTTGAAGACGAAGTGAAATAAAAATACTGGAATTAGTAACACTGTCCCTGCTGTTTACTCACGGTGATGAACACTAGTACCACCCAAACTGATGTCTTATTCCAGGTAATCATCCAGCTGTAGATTCAACAGCTTATTAAAAGAATATGAAACCAACATGATACCAGGGGCTATACTTTGAACTTCAGATAGAAGTGCCATTCAGCTTTAATAAAACTAGGTCTTCTGATGATGGAAGTGGACTCTATGAAGAGCTCTGTGCATAGCTGCAGAAAATTACTGTGAAATGAGGAAAGTCCAACCCAAACAATTAGCCTTTCGTAAGTAAAATTCTGAAATCTGTCATGATCTAAGAAAACCAACCCTGCCCTGACATTTCCGACTTTAGGGAAATTAAGAACCAAATTCAAACACAAAAGTCTGTATGAGTGGAGTACTCTACTTCAGAACCACTTTCAAAATAAATTACTAGCCAGACATCTTGCAAATACACATTTTCCCTGTCACCACATGTGAGACAAAGCCTTATCACTGTTCTGGGGTGGCATGGTCTACATCGCTGCCTCCATGGAAGCACTCTGGGAGCATCAAGTGATGATTTAGAATGCAGACTTGGACTTGGAATTCTAATTAAAAACATGTTTAACGATCCCCACCATCTCCAGAGACCCTATGTAGTGCATTTAACCTTCTGCAAGGCAAGCAGCACCCTGAGGCATCCTGGGTTGCAGGATGTGCGAGCCATGTCATGTAGACCTACAGGCAGCCCTCTCTGCTGTCACCTCGAAGGCCTGGCTCTGCCTCCTAACTTTTAAAGGAAATCCCCCACTTCCATCCACACTTCTTCCCCAGTGTGCCCGGATAATCTACCCAGCTTAAAAAAGCTCCATTATTGCATCCCCAAGAAAGGTCTCTCTCTCCCCTGCAGAGGCTGTAAAAGCCAGAATCAAGCAGACACCTTATTTAACAATACGGACTAATAAAGAACAGACAAGCCTTCTGTATCAACAACATTTTTTTTCTTAATTTTAACATTTGTTTGTTGGTACAAAACCACCAGACTTTCCTAAATAACTACTGGGGGACTAATTACTGATGAT
This sequence comes from Indicator indicator, assembly GCF_027791375.1. Classification (NCBI taxonomy): domain Eukaryota; kingdom Metazoa; phylum Chordata; class Aves; order Piciformes; family Indicatoridae; genus Indicator; species Indicator indicator. Next base: position 306,251 of record NW_026539138.1, read on the forward strand.
ACATGTGATATAAACCCAAAGCACATTACTATATTGGATGGCAGAGGGGGTTTTTCCTGCTATTGGACTTGGATTGTATTTATTCAACTGTAAAATAAGGGGCTTGGCCAGTGGATCATCTTTTCAAATAGCCCTGCAAATAGCAACAGAAAGCACAGGAATATCTAAGTACTGTGCACATTATCATACAATTAGTGCTGGACTTTCCTTCTCTCTTCCTCTCTAGAACTGATTGATGAGTCAATTTATGACTGGAAATGGAATGCAAATATATCTATACTGGGAATTGTACTGATACAGCTATTAGTAAACCACCACTGTTGTTATTCTATGCTTTATTAGGAAAAAGCCAAGAAAGCAACACCAACAGGATAGAAGACAGCTGTTCAGTAGGCGAATAATGCTTAGAGATTATATATTCCTGAAACTTAAAATAGGTATTCAAGTTTCAAACAGAGGTATCCTTCCTCCTTCTGTGCAAGTGTTTTCCTATATAAGACTCCCAAGTGCAAACAAGTGTTCCTCATCAGTCAACCCAGGAGCCACAAGAGTGACTTAATTGGCCTCACTAACAGCCCACTCATCAAGCTGGTCTCTAGGTTGCAGTCTCTGAATTCAGAGTGCAACACACACAAGTTTCTCATCCGAAAAGTAAGAAACATACCTGAATTCAGGCTCTGAGTCCAAAACCATCAAATAACTCCAGAGGTGAACTAAGACCCCAGGAGCCAAAAATTAGTACAGAATGCAGGGCATTCAGGGACAGACCTGATAGCTCATGTGAAGTTCTCCAAGGTTTGCTGCTCCAACACACCATAAAGAGGCACTAATAAAGACATATGGATAATCACACTCAACACAGATTTCATGTTCAACAGGAGTTCAAAGCTGGAGATCTCATATCCTCATTGTCAAGATCTCCGAAGGACCAGATTTTCTTATCCCATTTTCTTTTCTCAGGCTTAATTGCAATCTACTGAAGACTAGATTAGAGTCACTACCAAAAAAAAAAAAAAAAAAAAAAAAGGCAAAACAAAGCAAAACTGAACAAACAAAAAAACCCACCCTACAAACTAATGAACTAAAGCAAACAAACAAAACCAACCAACCAAAAACAAACAAAAACAAACAACCAAAAAACCCCAACGACTCAAACTAAGACACACTCACAGAAGTGGATTATTAGAGGTTTCCAAATACTAGTCCAGAACCAGCCTTTTACTAGGGTCTTGCTAGCATCATGTCATTCTCTTCTGTCCTCGTTATAACCCTGCTTACTTTGCATCTATTCCTTGGTATCCTGCACATCCAGTCTCACATCGTATTATGTGCCCAGCATAAAAGCTCTCTTTTTCTGAAAGCTTTGCATGCTACAGGGATTTTAAAGGACATCCCTCTACCCATTTTTAGCCAAGTAAGAAAGGAAGTGTACCTGTGCAGCACAGATTTCAAGTACTTCCAAGAACAGCACAAGGCTAAAAAGAGCAAGTATTCATAAGCTTATGATAAAAAGGTAATCACTCTATCATCAGAATAATATCTTCTAAATACCTACAATAAAGAAAAATCCTCAGAGAAACAACCTTTTGCCAACAGGCTGCAGATGGCTGCAGTACACATATCACAACTGATTTCAGTTTACTGCACTTCAGACATTGCCAAATTTATGGAATAACCCTGCTACACCGGTCTGCAAATCAATTTTTATGTAAATGGCAATGAAGTGTTGCTGAGTTTGAGTATTTTGTCACTGCAGTCCCACACATTGTTGACTGTACCAGATACTCAGTTACCTAAAAATATTGAGGATAAGAAAAACACTCTCAGAAGAAATAACCAGACTTAATTCTAAATTCACTTGGAAAAAGAGATCATTTTATTTCCCCCCAAAAGGCACCAAAAGGCATAAGATAGATAAACAGTGCATTCTGATTCTAAGAAATAAAGCCCCAAGTGTCTAAAAACTTCAAAGGCATAGCCAATGGAACTGTATTTGCAACTAGCCTGAAAATTCATTTCACTCCAATGCAACTTCTTCTGGAAGAGTTACACAGACTGAAGTGAAAAACACTTTCTGAGACATCAAGGTGTAATCAATAGAATTGTATCTGTTACTAGCCTGAAAATTAATTTTACTACAATGTAATATATTCTGAAAGCCTTAAATACACTGAAGTGAAGATATGTCCCAGCAATGGGGAGTTTTTGACTGACACCAACAATAAAGCTTGTTAGGAAATCACTCCAGTATATACAAAAGTTCAGTCTTGAATGTATTTGATCTACAACCTGTTTCTTGTCCTCTACAAATGCCATTTCTCATTTCACAAGCACAGCCTATGTTCTTGAAACATACCTAATAAATAATTCAATTTTCCCACTTTCTTATGGCCTGTTGGATTCCAGTCAGAAGAATTTTAGCACGGGTATGTCAAAGCAAACAATACAGTTACAGCTTTTCAATAGATTTCTAGTACTGATACTATTAGTTTTTCAAGCCCAGCAGCATACCTACATACTGGCCCTACTAATCTCTTAATCTCCCACAACTATCTTTCCTCTGCCTTCTGTCTTTACATTTTACAACTACCCTCTTCAGTTTCCTTTACATCTTTCCTCCAGATAATGATACAAACCACACTCTCACACAGGCTCCTGGCTTAATCTTCCTATCTTCTCTTTTCTGACACTGGGCAGCTTTCAAGTAACTCAGTAATGCAGATTTTGTTTGGTTTTTACTTGTCTACATGCTTCATAACTTTTGAACCCAGCGTAGTCTCATTTTTTTATGTCTTTGTTTCTTTAACTCTTTATCTTGTGCTTACATTTGAAAGGAAATATGCAAAACAGTGATCCTGTGAACAAACTAACACGTTCCTATCTGATGCCTTGCCATATATGAAAACTAGAGCTGTTTGCAGCTGTTACTTCTATTTCATAGAGAAGCACAGGCTATTGCCATTATCACATCCCACTGACCATCTTATAAGCTTATTTAATTCCAACCAGAGACTAGAAAACCTGACTCCACGGTTATTCTTCCCAGGCTGTTCCAGAGACTTTCTTCTCATTGTTGAAGTTGCCTTCTACTTTCACCTTTAATGTTCGGACAGCAACATTTTTCTTTTTCTTTTTTTTTTTTTGTTTTTAAACAGTAAACTTCAACAGAATATCTTTCTCCCCGCAGCTTATTTCCCTCTTCCTCAACATACCTCTTCAGGTATAAAGAGGTTCAATTCACTGCCAGCTGTTAAACATAGCATCAGGAAGATTTTAAACCATGGATAGCCATTAGCTGTAGTGGAGAACTGTATGAGCTCCATATGCATATGTCTTACACCTGTGCCTTAGGCTCCACAACATCTGTTTAGAAAACCTCTGTTGGGACAGACTTGGTATGGCTATTTTTGGTTTTTGAAAACAGCATCCTTCCTGTAGGAATATGTTCCCTCTTAGTCATTAATTATTTCATAAATTTAGTCTTTTATCTTGAAGCTTTTCACTCCATGACCTCTCCTTAGTACAACAGCTTTGTGCCTGTTCCCTCACTACTGCTGGCGCAAACTTGATTTTCCTCTGCTCTCCACGTTATTTTCCCCATACTGAGACATCATGGCTCTGTTGCAAGATTGTAACACATCGTGGACATGCATCTGAATCAAGCCTGGATGTGCATATCAGGAGTTTTTCATCTCATGTATCGAAAACCATTTGTTAGCAGAGGGTTCTGGTGAATTCCAGAAACAGATATCCTAAGTCTAACTGAACCTCTGCATCAGGCTGTGTCAGAAAACGTAACTACATTCTCCTGAACCAGATAAAACACAGCAGCTCTTTGCTGAGTCACCAAAAGGTTGCAAGAAAACCAAGGCATCAACGATGCAACTGCTTGAACGCTCTAAACTGTAAAGGTCACCTCACAACCTTCAGAGACACTAAGAAACACCAAACAACTGAGGAACAGAGATGTTTCCCCAGAATCAGCTGTGTCTAACAAATCAGCCTTTGCAAATAGCCCTCGTCCTAACTATGGCTGATTTGAAACCCTGTACACAAAAGGGGGAAAAAAAAAAACCAACATACACATCATCCATTTGGGATGGTAAGATAAACCATAGCAAAACACAAGTGACCTATGATTCACTGGTATCCCTTGCTCAGTCATCCAGCCTGGCTCTCCCAAGCAACTAGAGCCTGAGGCAGACACAGATTTGACTTTTCATATTCCTAAAAACACTGACATTGATTTGCATTAAGTTTGTTTATACTTCACAAACTTTTTTGATTCCTTAGATTTAGCCCCATCAAGCTGTGAAGCCAAGAAAATCAAGAGTGAACAGAAACAGCCCCACCTTCCTACTCAAGATTTAACACATATGGCAGAAATTTCTATTTCATTTAGACTAAGATATTTTTCTCTTAAGCAGCAATGTAAATTTGAGACCAAATTAAGAAACTATTTTACAAGCAAACAGAAATAACTTGCCTAAGCTGGATGTTTAAATTAATACTTTCTCTCCTTTTTTTTTTTTTTTTTTACTACTTTTTTTTCCCCTGTAATAAAATTCTTTTTAAACCTCTAAGTGTTTGAACACTGCAGAAGACAACAGTGAAATAAACAAAAATGCTCATACACTCAAACAGCACCTTCCTATCTCTCCCATCATCTCTGCTGACTATGCCTCAGGTCTCTAGTCATTCAGCCATGAGACTACTGTTAGAAGGACAAAATGCCTTTCCAACATACAGTTGGTACAGAGAATCCAAGCTAAGAATATGGACTCCCTACCCAGCAGCAATGCAGTGAAGAGCTTGAAAGTGGTACAGGCTGATCACTGAAACAAGCAACAGGACTGACATACCAGGGTAGGCGGAACAGAAAAGTCAGAATATCCACCTAGCCCACTGCCTCTCTTTCATGCTAGCAAATTTATCACCTGAGCTGATAGAGGGAAATTAAACATACTATATATGTTAAAACAAAAAAAAAAAAACAAATAGGTATGAGTCAAGAACTAAACCTTATTTTAAAGCACATGAGGGACAATGATGCAAAGTTGTTGTTCTGAGTCAGCTGAGCTGTCTGTGTTCACAGGGTGATGGGGGTAGGTTTGGCACAGTAGCACCTTTGCAGAAAATACACATTCATTGTAACTGGAGCTCCACTGACCAGTGAGGTATCACCTCTATGTTTTGGAAAGCTCTGATACCATGCTTCACTGGCCACTACTCACTCTGTAAGCAGTCAGCATTGAGCAAGTCTTGGCACTTCTCATGGCACTTGACTCCGCATTCACCACAGCGCATTCCCTGACGTGCAATGCCCCACAGCAGCCCCTCACATTCGTAGCAGTAGGTGGGAGTGGTGGCTGTCCACACTTCAAAGTTGTGTGGGGTTGTACAAGAGATGGGGTAAATTAAGGCTTGCAAGGTCTTCTTATAGACATGAGATTTCTGAAAGACAAGACCACATGCATAGACCAACATCTAGGAAGATGACTGAACCTAATTTTGCTGGTCAACACTTGACTTCTAAGAAAAAAGGCATGAGCAGTGCAGTAGATCTACACATTTGTGGTAGACAAATTCATCAAACTTTTACAAACCAGCAGCAGAGGACACCCCTCCAAAAACACATTTCTAAGCATTAAAAAACACAGAGGAGATAGAAGAAAAGAATTAAGGTTTGCGGATGAGGAATATCTTGCTTAAAGCAAGTTCTACACACTGTTCCCCATGGTAGATAGCATGGAAGGGTCATATTGACACATTAAATGTAATTTTTTTTACATGTTTCGTTTCTTTAAACAAATGATACAAGAGGCTTTACATGTATATTTTTAGACATCTGTGAAGCTGGCTCCACATCCCAAAGTGCCAAATTCCCTTAATTTGCTTACTAAAAGTTAACAGGAGCCAAGCAACCCTCCCACTTACCAGCTCTTCATCTTTGAGAGATGTTCTAGTGGCCATTGCTGAGGTAATTCCGGCTTTCCGGGACTGAACCAGTGACTAAAATGGAAGAAAGTTTGTTGTTTACCACCATTATTCAGAAATAGCCTGGCACTACATGATCAAAGATGTGACCAAGGGGACCCTGTCGTGCCAGACACCAAACCAGCAGTCTAGTACCTTCAAGCTGTTTTCTTAACCGATAGCTCACACCTCAGAAGAGTCAAATGCACACTCTGAAAGGTCTCCAACTTGTTTCTATCTGCCCACAACCAGCCTGGCTCTGGTAAACTTATTTGCTTCTCTCTTAAGAGCTGCCAATGAAACCTGGGTTTGCATCTCCATTACTGTGTTCTGTTACAACAGTAACTTTGCTATTGCCTAAGATCACTACATGGCATTCACTCTTCTACATCTAACTTTACATCCTAAAGGAGATTTGTTTCAGTGATTTCACAAAACACACAGTATCACCAAATAAACAATTCAAAAAGGACAGAGTGGGTTGGGAGGACAGTTTTGAATGTGCTGGTGCATCACATTCATTGGCCATCACTGAACACAATGAACGTCATTTCCCCAAAAATTGCCTTTTTCACATCAGGTGAACACTATGTTCTGCAGCCTTGGACAACACTGCCTTTGGGCAGTGTCTTTGCAGCACCTCGAACTGGCATACAAAGCCATTCCAGTTAAAGGCAGAGGAGGAAACTGAAGCTATTAACACCTGCTTTGAAATCATCAAATCCTATCAAAAACAACCATTTATGCTTTGCTTTATAGCATTTGAAGACACGCTGAAAAAGTTCATTTCATCAGTGATGGAGCAGGACAGAGTGCTAGACGTGCATGTACCGCAATACTGTGGGTTCAAAACAAAAAGCAAAAGAGTGGATGGAAAATAAGGCAAACTAAATTTTGTTTCTGGTGAAGATTGGATGGATAGTCTTTAGTTCCACTTACCATGGCCTGTGGAGAGAGAGAGAATGAAAGCATACAAAGGAAGTAACAGAAGTTAATGGCATTATTGCAAAGATTTGAGGTACAAGCAGTTAGTAAGACACATAATTAAGCTTCCCAGGCATAAACTGGTCATAGAGAATTGCATGCATCTTTCCACACAAACTACACGATATGGAAACTCTGGCCTTTCAGCTGTTCAGGCATTTCTCCCAAGTATGAAATTGCTATGTGTACTGAACACAGCAACAGAAAGCCATTTGTCCTGCAAATGCCTTATTTCACCACAGCACATGAGCATATGAAACTTGTCCTCATTACTTCCTTGGTTCTTGTGCTTCCTCAGTGCAGAAGCCTACTGGCAATATTGCAAATTGCTTTAAAAATCCAAGCACATATGCTCATATAGCTACCCTCTGAAATTCCAACTTTCTGGTAAGTAGCCAAATCTCACATAGATATTATAACTTTCCCTAGAGTGTGTGATTTTTAGGAAAATATTTAAAAATAACATCGGTCTAAAATTAATCAAATATTCTGTGTAGAATAAAAAGGAAAAAAAAAAAACACCAAAAAAATTATCTTAATTCTGTCCAATGAAGGAAACTGTCTACAAAACCACAGCAAATTCTCAATGAGATTTTTCTAAGTACAACTCCTAAGTACCACTCCTTAACAAAGCAGGAAATCTTCAGCTTCTTGAAGTACCAATGAATGTCACCATACATCAAAAAGTATAAGCTACTTGCAATAATGGCTACATGCCAGAAGGAAAAACAAATCTCTTACCAGATCACTGACGAGTGGAATTGGTTTTTTTTTGCGTAGATCAGGCATGCTATCGATGCCATAGAGACCACCTGCAGGCCTGGAAATTCAGGGGGGTGAAAAACACATAAATGTATTAATCTTACCAGCAGTGACAGTAAAAAGATGACAAAAAAACTGCCTCAAAACATGAGTCTCCTTACTAAAATAATCAATGAGAGCAGGAAGAATCACTTCATGCAAATGCAACTTCATAATAAACCAAAGTTGTTAACACACGGGAAAAAAAGATTATGTTCTCATTCTCTCTTCTGAGGTCTGAGATAGCTCGGAGTAGGCTGGACACATGCCTGCAGAGCACCCAAGTGCTTCAGAATGACTGCCAGCATGGTGGGTGAAAGCAGACTTATGTCCATAGTTTTTGCTGGGCACAGATTTGGCAAAAATACTTATCCAATGGCAAAACCAGAACTCTGTAGCAGCAATTCACATGTGGCTTAATTCTGTGTGGCAACTGACCTACATGCCTCTGATTTCAGAAGTACTTCTTATTCATTAGGGAGAACTTGGTTTATAGGTTACTACTGCCATTGAGCCTCCTGGCAGGAAATAATTTTGAAAACATCATTTCTCCAGTCTTTCTCCATCTTCTTTCATTCCATTTAATTATTTTAGGGTTGTAGGGATGAGGAAAGGTATGCTTTACTGAAGGAAGCAAAATCACCCGGATTATACTTAAAGTGCAAGGTCAATACTAAAAACTGTTTATCTTCTTCATATACAAGAATCTAGATGTTCCAAGTCTGGTGTCAGTGCTTGGGAGTGAGGATGTCAGAGTGGATCTGCACAAGAGCAGGATGCTGCTACCCATCATCTGATTCTAGGCTACAAGGTACATAAAACTGGCCTTCAAGGTCCACATAATAATTAGGAAAAACCTTGTATGTGAGGACAAAGAAGATCAATTTCTATAAAAGGAACCACTAGTGGTGCTCAGTCTTTCAACCCATGCAGACCTCAACACACCAGAGCTGCTGTTCACTAGCGGAAGTGGTGATGAAGCTAAAGTGTCATTACCCTTGAAACACTTGGAGCCTAATGAAATAAAATACTATAACCTGCTTCCCTCCTGCATTGGGATCCTGCTCTTCACTGGTAACATCACACTGACGTAAGCTTGAAGAAGGTCTAGTAATTCAGCTTAAAGGCTCCTGCCCCCATTTAATCAACAGCATTCACCTGTAGGGCTTTAGGATAACGCATTTTGCTAAAGCTGGGAACTGAGCACACATTTCTCTGCTGATGTGCCTTTCATATTCATCCTGAACTGAAGAATAGAGAAGAATAGACCTCTGGTGTGACTGCCTCCCTTCAACAAATACCCAGACTGCTAGGCAAAACCCACAGCCCTTCTCAGCACCTCACACAACTTTCCCCATCTACATATTGCTTTCAAGCCTTGCAAAACACTAAGAATAGGGTTCCTGAAGCCTTTCTCTTGGCTACAGAGTGTAAGGAACCCTCTGCCTCTTTACCCTTAGCCATTTGTTATCAACCTATACCATGCTTACACTTTTTGCAGCTGCATGATAGATGACTGGCTGGCACTCTCAACCTGTATATTTTGGTGATTCAGTACACCATACCCAGCTGAAATGCTTTAGGACACAACTACAGGAAACAGGAGTATGGGACAAACTGTTCTTACTGCAATAAGAGACATATACAGAGCTAGACTTCAAAACAATCTAGGATACCAAATTGCCATTACAAATCTGCACATAGCATGAAAATTGGGAGGTTGGCAAGTGACAAGAAGCAACCTGCACCCCTTGGCAAGCAGGATTCACTCAAATCCCCTTTAAATACAGCCAAAAGTAGAAAATAAAACAACTTTCAGGGTGACCAAACCTCCGTTATAGCAGACGATACTCTAAGATGGACAAGGATGTCATGCACAGCCTGTGCATGACAACACAGGGCTGTGTCAAAGAGGGGCAGTTTCTATACTGCTATACACAGAAACTGTAATGGTAAAACTGACTTTTTTGACAGCGTGTAGGAGGGTGACATGTCCAAGCTGACAGCTGCTGCTGGCTAAACAAGGCTAGTAGGGAGGTGACCAGTCACATGTAACTGCATGAACAGTGTTGGCTCTGCATGTCGCATGAGTCACACTTGCACCTCAGCACCATGCACGGCTCTCTCTGCTCCTACACAATGAACGCAAACCACCCACAGTCAGATGTGACAGCTAGACCTCACAGCTGGGACTAGAAGGCAAGCCTGGATATGGCAGAGGTGAGGATTTACAGCAGCTAATTAAAACTATTGGAATCTCTGGCCAACAATAAGAACAGTTTTTCAATGCTGAAAATCCTTACAGGGAGATTACATTGTGTCTTCAATAGAGGATACCCTCATTTCCAACAGAGACTCCCAGAAATGCTTTGTGTCCAAGTTATGTTGCAGTAATCCCTTCTGCATTATTATAAAATCTGATCCACATCAACAAATAAGCAATATCTGCATAAAGTGTAAAGTGTCAGAAGTAAGAACAGTCATGCTGGGATCAAAACGTGGAATTTTGTCTGCTGCCCTAAAAACCATTCCCAATACTGGTGACAGGGATCGGTTTTAGGGAAAAATAGGTGTCCTAGAAGACTACCCAAGTGATGATGAGATTCTAGCATTATTGAAATCATAACATTGTTGGTAAGTTTTGAGCCAAAGATGTGTGTCAAATAATTTGAATTAAGAAAGTATGTGTAAAATAGTAAGGAAGACTCTGCAAGTTGAGAAGATGCCACGAATGATAACAAGTGAAAACTTAAAAGAGTTTTACTGTTAGAAGTCAGTAGCATAGCTGACTTTTCTATAAGATTTCCAGTTTTTAATTTTTTTTTTTATTTCAACTGAAAGGAAAAGGTGATATTCTGACATTTCCTAGGAAAGAAAACCACTAAAATTGTATAGTTTATAAATTCAGGATGAGCTTAAATAAGTTACTGTGCTTGAGAAACCTGTCTGCTTTCAACTGAAATATAAATTCAGTCATAGACTCTGGTTTATGATAGAACCAATTATAAGCCAGACTGATAGAGAACAAGCACATTTGACACTGAAGAGAAGTATTCTAGTATCTACCTAGTTACACACTCAGATGACCTGCTTTTAGCTTTATATTTAATATTTTTCAGCAATAATTCTTAATTTTGGAAACTGTTCAACTCGTTGTGCTTTCAGCTACCTCAGTCTCTTTGTTCTGTTTAACAAAATTACAGTGTTTCCACAGACAGAAGTATTGACTGTACTCAAATAAGTAGACTGTAGCTTTGTATGTAATAGGATAACTTTCCCCTGCAATGCATGTAATATTTATAGCATTCTTATGGAGTGCTGTTTTGAGGAATGAATAAATGAATAGGACTTCTGTATGGGAAGATGATTTGCACTAATAAATAAAATACATAGATATGAGATACTCTATCCAGACTGATCTGTAATACCAATTGCACTTTTTTTTTTTTTTCTCTTTTCAAGCTCTCTCTCCAAAGCAAATGAACACAGACAGGGAGCTACTGTTACATTATGCTAAAAGTGCAAATAGCTTTGAGCAAGTATTCATCTTTTCATACAGGTTTTATCACACAAATGCTTACATCGAATCTTGAAAATTTAAGCAAGCAAAGATGATTTGCAATGATAGAAGATTATTATATCCTTCAAAGAGCACCACTTCTGCATGAAAGAACAACTCCAAACATCAATGCTTTAATATACTTTGTAGCTAACAAACCACAAAGTAGCTAAGTGTGTAATTAAAGATTGACCAACCACAACCATGTTTTCTGGAAATCCTTTGCATAAGGAGATACAGTGAATAAGCCAAACTTTTTTCAAAACTGCATTGGCCAGTCTGTTTTGTTCACAGAGAAAAGGAAAAAAATAGACTAGAACAAACATTGCCTTGAATTGACAAAACACATTTTAAGGTATTTCCGGGATGTAGGTGTACTCATCTTTCAGGCTGGAAAATCATTTTGTTTGTGTGAACCAATAAACTTGATACATTGTCTGCTTGTTAAAGCAGGAGAAGGTACTGGTTATAGTTAGAATAAATCACTGTCTTCTGCTCCTGGTAATTGCCAGGTCCCCAAGCAGCCTGCTCAGTGAAGTCCCAGGCTCCTTAGGAAAGCATGGGGTTGCTAGGCAGCCCCAGGCATCCACAGGTGTGGAGAATGCTTTGCAGGAACACAAACATTGCAGAACACTGACTCCAAAAGCAGAAAGCCCTACAATGAAGCTTCTGATTTAACTTCCTTCATCAGTATGAGAATTAACTTATGCATGCAGCGAGCCAACTTCTTCCTGAGATTTCAGGGTAAATCTGCTCCTGAGTTAGCTCCTAATGAGTGCACCACCCCCCTAATCATGTACAAGACACATCAGCAAGCAGCTTGTAAAATGTGTCATCATTTTTTTTTTCCAGAGAAGATTCTAGAGAAGCTATCATGCTGGTACCTATTATGCACAGATAACACTGAAATTACCCACAATCAGAATTTATCTGCTTCACTTGCTGCAAGTAGTGCATTGTAGAGAGAGAATGCGCACAGCTTCTCCCTCTCACCTGTCCAAAAGATCACTGCTTTAAAAATGACAAACTCCAATGATTTCCAAAGTTACTTTTCTTTTGACTAGTATAATGGCCACAGAAATTGTTGCAAAGACAGAAGACCTTTTTTTTTTTATTTCTATTAGCAAAAGATGCAGCAACCCTTCTGAGCTACTCTTTCCCTTCCCTGGTACCATCAGTGACTAGAAGGAAAAAGGATCTCATCCAGACCTCTCTGTGGTGTTCAGCAAGAACTGTATGATACTACCACTGCCGCTAAGCATTATACCATCATCACGTTACAGATTATGCATCACTGCTATACACCTGGTGCAAAACCACATATCTGAAATGTTGCACAGTCTGCCTCTAGCTGTCTAAAAGGAGACCCTGAAATACAGCAGCAGCCTGGCCCTAAGTGAGGCATGGCCACTGGATTACTCCTGACAGTAGCCATTAAAAATATCAGATGTGCTGCTTTCATTTAGGTCAAACTGCAGCCCGAAAAGTACACTGTAATTACAAACACAGACAAAGTAAGTCTCAAAATACCACTTACCCTCCTTTGAGCCAAGGTGGTTTTGATGGATCAGACTCATCTTGACCCTTAAATGGGGGAAGGGAAAGGAATGATATGAAATCAGTTTCCAAAAACACTAGAAATATTATTCAACTTATATCTGAGGAAAGGAGAACAGAGCACATTGCATGCAGGAAAATAAATGCAGACAGAAACTCACTCAAGCACCTCCAAGGACCAACATGTCAGGACATGTCACACAGACACAGACAAGCTATGCGATTTCTTTGAACACCTAAGACTGGAACCTGAAGAGCCTGTTCAGTGCACCTCCTGCTTCCAAAGGCAGTCTCAAAGATCAACTTTTGTTTGTTTTTTTTTTTTCCAGCCCAACAAAAACATGAGTTATTGGAGAGCTCCTGTTACTAAATGTCACCACTTAAGTGAACATGGTCATAATGAAGATGCAATAAATTTGAAAGCACCCGTATGAAATGCACAGGTAACTGACCAGCATGAAATTTTGTAAGCTTTGCTCATGCTCAAATGCAAAGACTCTTTAAAAGCTCCTGAAGCAGTGAGATCCCATTGCAGCTCCACCCATTCGTACACAAGTATCTAATTTCCAACAGGTGTCAAACCAGGGCCATCAGTTGCAAGATGATTGCAGGCAAACTGGGATCTCACACTATGACGGAAAACACCACAGGCTGCAAATATGAGGATTCTTATTCATGAAATCAAACCACGTTCTTATGTTCATATTAGGAGTGTATTTACAGAGTGATGTTTTGTTTCTTTGAAAATCTTCAGAGGACTGATTAGAGCTGAGAGGTGCTTAAACACCTGCAATGTACCTGGAGGAAACAAAAGTTTTTGGATAAGGGGAAGTGGTTTACCTCTGGAAACCTCTTTATTCCAGTTTACAATTCATATATTGTCCTGCATTCCCTGAAAGAAAAGCTGGTTTCAAGCAGGACTAAGCAAGATGCACTGCTAATAGCTAACTCTCCGAACTCAGCTAATCATGTCTTCCAAGAGTATAAAAAGGCTGCAACTCGTACACAGTTGAAAACTCCCGGCCATGGGAGTCACAAACTGCAAACTATAATAAAGGAGTACTGTCAGGAAATAAGCTCCAAGATGATACAAGATAAAAGAAAACAGATCCAAAAGAAAGATTTTATTATTTTTTTGTTGGTCCTGCAATTTAGATGAGCTGTGTGACCTCAGGCTGTGCACAGGCAACAGACAAGATCTTCCAAGAAAAGCAGAAATAATCAAGGAAAACAAGTTTCTATTTGAGGTCTTGACTTGTATAGTAGCAAAAGTACAGAATATTTGTTCATTGTACAATTCCAGGGCTAGGAAGATCTGAAAATTACAACACTTTTACTATTTTACTTTTAAACAGGCATGAACATGACAGGCATCACACCATCCATCACAGAAAGGACACTTGAGCTTTTCCAGGCCTGCAAACCAGGCAGGAGCCCACACCCATAGTGCAACACTGGTGGTTTTTCTTCCTCCAACCAGAGCAGCACACCAGGCTCTAGGGTCCTCCAGGACAGACTGTGCTAGGAGCATCTCTGCTCCCAGCTGTTCTTCTAAACCACCTCAGCCTGAAACATGCACTTCCTCTGAAGGAATCTGAATCAACTGCTGGTCATGGTTTCATCAAATGCAACCACATCCTTCAAAACATGCAAGGGAGGAACATCTCTGCCTTTGCTTTTGAACACTTGGAAGAGCTGTGGCGCAAAAGCACTCCTAAAACAAAACAGTGTTGTATACTGGCAGGTTCAGCTATACTGAATGACAGAGAACGATAAACACAAACATGGAAACATTTACAGGCAAAAGAAATTAGTGCAATAGTTTTTTACCCAAACTCAAAATATAGGTGAACAATACTAAAGACATTAAACCACCAGAAACAGCATGGGACCACAAGAGCATCAAGAACTCTGTCCAGGGGAAAAAGATCCAGGGAAAGATGTTGCCTAACTGAGCAATAGCCATTTCTTACAGACAACCACAAGTCATCAGAGAATGGTCAAGAGCATGGATGCTGAGAAGAACAGCAAGCATGATCAAGAAACAAACCTCCATCATCCCTCAGATTGTGAGACATACCAAGTAAACATTTCTGAGAGTTCAGATAAACTGTACTACTGCTCGTTTATTTTAATGACCTTTACCAAGCCTTTTAGACATGCAAATAAGAAAATGAGAAAGAGAGGTCGAGATTAAAAATCATCTGGGTACAACAGCACAAAACAGCCAGCTTCCAGTAAGGGAAGGGGCAAGGCAGGTGATGGCTGTGTGGAAACAGGAGTTACCACATGCTGAAAGAGGTTAATTTGCTCCAGGCAGCATTCTCCCTGAGAAAATGCCAAGAGAACCAGCACCTGACATCCATCAAACAAGTGCTGATGTCTTGAAACCATTGAAAAGCCAATGCAGTACCCATAGTTGAGTGGGGGAAGGAAGAAAATGTGATCTAGACTAGCATAGCCTCATTATGGGCTTCAACAGCTTGAAAACCTCCAGAACAAACAAGAATTAACATGTAAGCAACTAGAAAACAGGAGAAAAAATATAATACCAAGCACATCACAATTAAAAGCATGATTTTTTTTGTTTGACATAAGGAATCATTTTTCTTTAGACTGTAAAATGAATTATCTACTGAATTTTCATGTCAACAAAAAACTTTCAGTGCAATGCCACGTGACAATGAGGCTGGATAAGCTGAAAAGGAGTAGGGAACTTTAACGTGGGTAAACAAGTAACTGTAACTAAGCCAGCATGGGCAACACAATAAGGAAGCTGGTGGGAGTAAGTAGGCTCTGCTGACAAAATCCACTGAAGACAAACACAAAGTATTGATACAGAACTCAGACGGCCAGTGCAAAGATCCAATGGTAGGGAAGATTGCAACAACAGAGGATTCAGCGTGGTACAAATAGCAAGGTTACAGCCCCAAAGCCTGCTGTGAATTTGACTGCGTATAAGGTGTTCCTGGGTGGAGAAAAAAAATGTGACAATGGCCTTGATTTCTTGTCATCATATCAGCCATAAGCCTCTGTGATACAGCCATGTAAGGAGAGAACATCATCTATAAAGTGTGTCCAATGAAATGTCTCCATAGAAATAAAAGCAAAATACCTCTGTATGTGCTGGCAAGACTCCTTCAGAAATGCATACACAACCTTTCTATTCTGTATCAAAGTAAAACACTAAATACATAACCACAAAGGAAAACAGTAAAAGCAGCATAAGACCATATTATAGGAAGAGAACAGGACAGCCTGCATACTCTAGCAAAAAGAACATTTTTCTGTGCTGATGGAAGAGACAGGAGAACACACTGCCTTGAAGAACTGCAGCTAAATACAAAAGGGAGGATGAAAATTCAAAGGTGTCTAACCATGACAGCTCTGTAGTAGCCTTTCAAAAACAGAAGCAGACACCAAACATGATCAGGTTTAAAGATGGAAATTGGACAGTTTATACATGAAGTAAAGGCATGGTATCACACAGTGGCAGAGCACCAAGAAGTTCTTTGCAGTCCACTGTTGAACTGACAGACATAGTTAAAGGACCAGAGGCTGCATTACCAACAAGTGCTGGCATGAGGGTTAACAGGATCCAGACATCTCCAGGAGTGCCAGTTCAAGTAATCCATAGTTTTCACCACTCTTGTGGTGTGGAACAGTGAATA
This sequence comes from Indicator indicator, assembly GCF_027791375.1. Taxonomy (NCBI): domain Eukaryota; kingdom Metazoa; phylum Chordata; class Aves; order Piciformes; family Indicatoridae; genus Indicator; species Indicator indicator. The sequence goes on from NW_026539138.1 coordinate 322,799, forward strand.
TATTCCTCTTTATTTAAAGAAGGCAAACGGGAATGCTGTGTAGATGGATTTGCTGCAGCAAGGGAGTCTCTCTCCCTCTGAAAGCAGCACTCACTCCATGACACAGCAGACACGCCATGACTTCAGCTCAAAACAGTCAGGCTCGCTTAGAGTCTGGGCAAGGAAAACACAGGCTGATGAGAACAACACTGTCAAACATCTTAGCATTGTTCTTGCCAAAACAAATAGGAGGACAAAGGGAAAGTAGACATGCTTAACACCTAGACATCTGCATGCTACACATCACAGAAAGTGTTTTGCTGGGTTATGCTTCACTTCTCTGCACAGCAGTGTCCCTTGATCCCTCCTTGAAAGCAGTCAGAATCTGTTTGGTTTGGTTTTGGTTTTGTTGGGGTTTTTTTTGTTTGTTTAAACTCCAGAGAACACATAAAGCAGCACTGAAAAGATGGAGAACCAAAGATGTAAACAAAACAGCCCAGCACATTTCTACACTTTTTCTTTTTTTATTATGTCGGTGGATGACAGTTTGACACCTACTGTCCACCAAATACCTTCAGCCAGGAAAGTGCTTGTCACCACTGGCAATGAAGTATATTCATTCCAAGTAAAGCAAGCTGCAATCACTTGGAAAGTCTTATCCAAGTAACTAATGTTTCTTATCAATCAAGATCCAGTTAACAAAACAATGCCAGTGACAGAATAGCATAACCTTAATACCTTGGATTAAACAACTCAACAGACATGATCATTTAAGGCACACTGTTTGGTCACAGGGAAGGGAAGTTTAATGAAAAAAAGGAAACTAATAGGAGTTTTGCTTACTCAGGCAAAGCAGCAGCTAGGCTTACAAATAATTTCAGAAGTTACTAAGCCAAGCTGCAATCTTTATATTTCACAATTTATTTCATACACAAGAAGATGTTTTATTGGACAGAACACACACTTACATAATTCCATACAAGATAAAGCCCATAAAATGGCAGAGGGGTATGAAAAAAAAAATATTTTAAAACTCTGTAGCAGCAAAAGGAGGAAGAAAACCCCCAGATCCATTAGCCCTCTCCATATAAATCCATCTCTTCACATAAAAGGTTTTCAAACAACATAACTTTCCATCGTATTTAAGTACTGTGTCCAGCACATTATCATCTTAGATAAAAAACAGATGCAAAACATGAAAGGCTGCTTTATTTAAACAGATAAGGAAAAAAAAAAATCAATGACTTTTTGTTTTGAAAATCATGCTAACTTGTTTTCAAATACCATGTTTCATTATTAAACTTCAAGATCTCAATTTAGCTTCAGATTAATCTGAATCAGGCTAAGCCAAGAAGCAACCATTTCACTCTAAATTAAACTCATGGTCATGCCTAATTAGCCTGTTTCTTCAGGGGTATCAGCAAAATCATATTGAACTGAACCCTCCCAATTAAACTAGTTGGTTTTGTGGTGCAATGTCTTCATTGACTCAAGAATGCTGAATTTTACACGGAATCCAAAGCAACAAGCCAAGTCATTATTTTACATTCACCATGTTCTGGAACAGAGTCAACTTAAATAATGACTGAAAAGCCTCAAAGCAAGCTCCTTCCACCTGACGTCCCTTCCAGTGCCAGTCTTCCAACTGACAGATCAGCAGCTTAGAAGAGGCTGCAGTATTTCTGCACTGAATCTAGAAAAGGATAGAATTTGACACCAGTATTTGATGCCAGATATCTCCACATTTTGGAAAAAAGCATTAGTGGCCAGACATTAACCATAAGAATGAAAAGAAACCTGCTGATACACAAGCCAATAAAACTTGGAAATGCAAATTCATCAAATTCAAAGGATGAGATCTACATGTAGATTCAAAAGCCTAGTCCAGAAAGCTGATTTAGCCTGATTCATAGAACTAAGGGTGGAAGCACTGCACTGAACTCACACCACACAAATTGAAGAAAATAAACCAAGTGAGAATCTAAGAGACAGAAAATTCTCTATATGAGGTACAGCTGCAAAAACAAACTTAGACAGCACACAGAAGTCAACAACAAAGTTCTGTGGATCCTCTTAGGAGGAAAGAGTTACCTGTTGCCCACAGGGCAATAAGGTGAGGCAAACGGTCCACAATCGGAGAGGCAACAGCTGTGGGTATTAAGGGAAGAATCTTGCCCTTCTCATGGGGCACACAGCCCTGATCAGAGCAAAATGCAGTGAAGTGCAGCTAGCTTTGAGTTTTGCTAGTGTAGTTAGCTAAAAAGGCAGGGGATCTGCAGCAGACACCTCCCAGCACCCCCAGTCTTGCTTAATCTCAGCATAGTGGTACTTTTCACTCTAATTGCTGTAAATATAAGAAGCAGATAGAGATGGAATGAAATAATACAGCTGAGGAAGAATAAGGAAATACTTGTTTTAAATAAGATTCATAAAGACTGGAAGAAACAAGGTAAACAATTTGTACCCTATTAACATGGTGCCTGTGCACATGACACACACCCCCCACAAAGCACTGAAGGGAGGAGATCACTCCAAGCATTCATGTTTTCCTCTTTGTACAAGGTGATACGCACTGAACAGACTCTTAAACACAGTGTTAGCAATTCCTCCAACAACCATAACATGCTGGACTGAATCTCAGTGCCACAGCAGGAGCAATTGGCTACATGGAGACAAAGCATGCACTCGCAGGAGTTTCAAAAAGAGATGCTGGTTACAAGGAACAACAGGTACAACCTGGAGCTCTCCTCTACCTCCTTCTGTGAAGGAAAAAAAGAAGGAGAGGAACAAAAGTTAATAGACCACAGAAAATTATCTCAAAAGTGGGGAAAACATTTGCCACAAGCTGATAAAATGTTTGTGCAGTGAAGGGTTTTCCTGTCTGCTTTCTGGGATGTACACCAGTTAATCACTACCAGTTAATCTCAAGTTCAACTAATCAAATGTCATCCATAACTGCACTTGAATTAGAACATACGCTTTTGAGCCGATTTTTAGAGTTACAGTTCCTGTTTTATTAACTCCAGAATTGTAAGTAATCTTAATGCAGAATTAAAGCTTTTACTTGCCACACTGGAGAAAGAACATGTATTTATTAAGGAGAGGAACAGATTAGTTCCCCCCTTTCCCAAGAGTGTATCCACTGACGCTATCTGAAGCACCCTGCCTTTTTCCCTCCTCTCCCCTTGTACATTTTGCCCATTACAAGGAAACTAGTAGCTCCTACAGAACATATTTTGCCTTTGCAAATACCATAATGCAGAGAGATATCTTCTGGTTTTATAAATCTAGGCAACTCTCCTTTGAGGAGAGAAAAAAAAATAAATTAAAAAAAAATTCCAGAAGCCTCCTACACTAAATCTCATGTTTATGGATTGGCAATTTCAAGGCTAGTAAAGATATGAGAACCCTACTCAAAACTTCCGGTACAGACGTGGTATTTTTTTTAAGTTTTCCAGTCAGCTTATTCTGTATCTACAGAGAAGAATCATATTACTTACTTGCATATGAAAGATGGAGGGTAAGGAATATCTTCATGGAAACAAGGGCCACTCAGATCGGTTTAAAAGCTAAAATAGTTCTGGAAGTTGCTGTCTATACGGGTGTAATTATACAAATGCCATCGCTAAGATAGGAAAACAGAGAAGCTATTTTAACTCAATCACTAAGGAGAAGTCAAATTACTGTAGCAAATGAAAAGCCGGATTGTAGCTAAAGTAAAAACTCAATTCTGCACCTTAAGATATGCCTCGATGGATCCCTCATAAGGGCAAAAAGCCAGTGGAGCACTTTGCTGGCCTCTCCTTCCTGAGCTAACAGAGGGGGAAATACAAGCACAGCATGTTGTTGCTGTCTTCTGCTGCTGCCTTCTACATCACAGCCAGTGCTGCAGGAATGGCATGTTTTGGCAGTCAGCTCGGCACAGACTTGCTGTCCTAGACAACATGAGGAAACTTGGGGTCCATCTTAGATTCAGATAGGAACATGCTTCTTGGGGTGCACACACTTATGGCTGCTCCCCTCTAAACTGATTTTCTAAGCCTCCTCTGGGCTCATCTACAAAGCAAAACTTTCTTACCTATGGAGACCCAGTTCCACTTCAAGTCCTCTGGTTTTGTCATTCCTTTTGCACAGTCACCCCAAACCCTTCAAAATCAAGCCAAATCTCTCCTGACTTGGTCCCTGAAGTTGCTTCCCTGTGTCCCAGGCAGATTCGGACTTCACTCATTCCTGTTTCTTTCACTCCCATCATATCTGAACCAAATTATTTCATGATGCCTCACTCTGTGAAGTCTCTGAGCACAGAAGATGCAGAAGACCTGAACCTGTGTCCTCTCTCAGGTCTGCCATGGCTTTCAGGCACACCAAGCAGGGAAAGCCTTTCTTTAACCCACCCAAAGGACAGATGGAGTCTCTGGCAGTATTTAACAGCTCAACTGTACCAAGCTACCAGTGAGCATAAGCAAAACATTCATTTTTCAGAAGCTTATTCACTTCACCCAACTGGGGTTCATTTTCTACAGAAAAAAACCTTGACACAGGCTAGCACTGACAAATTTTAAGGCCTCAGGGGACTAGAGCTTCTCAGATACAGGTCAACCTTATTTTTATACAAACACAAAGCAATAAATCTTGCATTATACTCATTTAAGACAAAAAAGAAAGGGGGGGGGAGGGAAACAGGGAAGGAAGAGAGGAAGAAAAAAGAAAAATAAAAAGTATTCTTTCGACTTCAATTCCATACGTATTTTAGATTTCTAATCCCTTTCAGCTTAAAGCTTTCAGGACAGTTTCAGCCCACATATACCAAGCTCTGACCAACTGCACAAAAAGATTTCAATTTTCTGAACATGTCTCATTACAGCAGGTGTGCTCACAGCATCATCAATAGTGACTAACTTGGTTAAACCTCAAATCATATCATATCTCTCTACCATTTCAGGCTTTTTTAAATCACACACAAAGTTAAATTATCTTCATCTTCACTTAGGTTTTTTTTTCCCCCTTAAATTAAAGCTTGCTCAGATTTTCAGGGGATACTTTTAGTTTTTCAACTTCAAATTAAACTCAACAATTATTTACATGTATCTGTTAAGTCCTAAATGGTTCTGGCAATTTGCAATACGTACAACTATAAATAATTTAAACCTTTATGCCAGTGCATCATGTCTGAATCACCAAAACACACAGATTTACCAACACCTTCAAAGTCATCAACCATTCCTTTGCTGCAGACTGCTGCCAAACACTTTAAATAAAATACCTTGAACTGAACTTTCAAGCATGCATGGATAATATAGTGGTCCAGGTTCAGAATCAAAAAGCTAGCAGGCAGAACTGTATTTTCAGTGGATCTGACCCAGAAACTTAAAAAACTATTAAGAACAGATTATAGTTTTAAAGTAATACATAAAAATTCATCTGCAGCTGGGGAAGAAGAAGGAAAAAAAAAAAAAAAAAACACCACCACAAACACAACCTTTCATTTCCTTCCAAGTATGATCTTTTTTCCAAAGGAAGAAAATAAGAGCTTGGCTCAAATTTATGTAGAGTTCAACGAAGAATCACATTAAATTGTTGCTTCACTTTCTCGGAAAATGCATAACAAAACAACACTATTTCAAACTGAATCACTATATGATTAATATTGCCCCATTCTACAGCCTTTGGCAATACATCTTTAAGGTCCCTTCCAACCCAATGCATTCTTTGAACCCCTTTCTCTCACTCTGGCTACTGCCAGAATTTATTCACTCATCACTTCCCCACTTGCTTGCTCTGTCCTACGCATGCACTGCTGTTATGTCCCTTTACCTTCACTCTGGACATGCTGCCCAGCTCCTCTGCCTTGCTCTGGCAGTCCTGGCTGCTTCACTTCCTAACATGCCTTCCAGGGCTTACTTCATGTTCTCTTCCTTTTCTCACCCTTTATCCAGTGTTTTGCACTAGCCTTGACTCCTTTAGATTCCTCCTATTTCTCAGAGCACACTTCCTATATTGTGATTTCATCTTGTAACTTCAATTGTCCTATCTACCATATAGATATGCCTTTACACCAGGGTCACACAGGCATCAATTCTTTGTCACATCACTGGATAACGTTGAGGAGAACCGAACCAGGGAGGCTCAGGAACACAAATCCACTCTGGAGTCAGATCTAAGGTACCCAAGTCCAGCTGTAATTCTCTTCCTTAACCATTCTACCTATTTCTTGCCTCCTGAACATGCCTATACTGCTCAGACTCTATTGAGACGAGAAACCTCCTCTCACATTCAGAAATGGATTATATCAGTACTGTTTTGTTTTGGTTTTTTGCACTATGGCAAATGCAAATTCAAACTACTGTGTGCTCCCTAACATTAGGACACACATCCAGGATGTGAGTACTACACAAACACTAAAACAAAAACACCCCACAGAAAATGTAAAAATAGCTTTCTGAATGGAAATAAAAGATCAGTTTCATCTGTACTGTCCATATTTTAGTACTCCACAAATTCCCTCGAAACAAAAATATGTATGCATCCATGCCAAGCTTGCTACCAAAGCCTAGTGTTTTCCACATTAAAAGATTTATTGTTTGAATCTAACTCTATACTAAGGACCTCAGGCAAAATAGGAATGCAACGAGCTGATTACAAGCTTAATGAGCTGCATAACTGAGAAGGTCATGGATACAAAAATCAAATACAGATTGACAGAGAAAGCACAGTCACTGCAAAAAACACCTGTAGAGAGACAACTCTTTCAGTGGCAAAAAATTGTTCTCACTAACTTACGTGACTGCAAGAAGAAAAGGGAACATTTGATATATGAGGGTTCATAATACAGAAGTAAAGATTTCAAGCCTCTTCCTTTAACTGTGTTTAGTGATTTGCACAGAAATGATGCTGGAAAAGTTTTCCCACTGACTGGAGAGGAAGGAGGCAGATGGATCTATGTTTCAAGGTTAGGTTTCTATTTACCAAAGCAAGGCCCATTAAAACATGTTGGGTATTTGTATCTCCCACATTCTCAGGAAAGGGTTAACCAGCACAGCTCCACAGCTGTATCAGCTTACATGTCTGTGATCAAACACTATGTTATCTGTGCTGGCAAAAATGGAAAAGTTCTCATTCATGAACAAGTCATACAATACCAAAACACAGGTCTCAACTTTTCTTTTATTTTTTAATTTTTATTTTTAAAGGACTCTACTAGAATAACAACTAGCAGTGATTAAACACTGGGAGCTCCCACTTTTCAATGCAGCCACTTTAAGTCAAGATCCACTCAACTCCCGAAACTGCTAATGTGTCTACCTAGAGCTCACATGCACACTTTGTTACCATGTTTTAACTATTCAATGAGAAGGAAACCAAGTCATAAACTAGGATGAAAAATTCTAGCACCTGCTATTTTGAAGATGCACTGCAAATCTCCCTCTCTCAAACAAGCAAACAAAACAAAACAAAAAAGAAAAGAGGTGAAGCTTGCTAGGTTGCATTTCACAGTATCAGAGCATCACAGTATATCAGAGGTTGGAAGGGACCTCAAGAGATCATCAGGTCCAACCTCTCTGCCAGAGCAGGATCACATTTCTGTAAGTTAATAAATTATTGTAAGAAAGCATGTACAATTCCAAGAAAGCATGCATTTGCCTTTGTAACTATTTGGTCACAACTCTTAACAAACTGCTCAGGCAGAGAGTGAGGTGTTGGCTGCTACCTGCACAAATATCAGATTTTGACATCTCCTTAAAAACATTGTTTTGGTTTACCTGAGTTTGTCTCCTCAGCGGAAATCCAGTTTCCTTCCTGTGCTAATTCTTTTAAGAGTCTCCTACGCATTTGTCTCTTTTCCCTCAGAACATTTTTGAAATTGTTGATGCATTTGTTCAGGTAGATGGTCTCTGCACACACCTTGTCAAGGCTCATGGGTCTGCACTCCTTTGCTGGCTCAGGTAGAGAATTCACATCTCCTCCCATCTCCTCAGGAGGTGAGCGGTGCCCAGTGGGGATTTCACAGTCCGATGCTGACATCAGACTGGATACAGGAGGCTCATGTGGAACCGGGGAAAGACTGGAAGGAATACACTGCATCTGAGCAGATGCTTCACTGTTGACAGCTGGGTTTGCCTGGCTCTCAGAGGACTGACTGAGAGGGGTTTCTGTAAAGTTGTCAGAGCTGCCACACATACCAGAACTGGTCAGCATAAGTGTGTTGTCATCATCCATCTGTAAGCCACTATCATTTTCCAGAAGGATTTCAGAATCACTTGACTCCAGTTTGTGAAACACCAGCTGTAGAGCAGACCTGAAGTGATGAATAGCTTTCCCAAGCTTATTAGTGTAAAACTTCATGTCTACAAGATCAATGTTATCCCGGGAATGGTCAAGAAAATACTGGGAGTTTTCCAGGACATCCCTAAAGACCTGATCAGTTGGATCTTGATCGTTCAGGTCCATTTGGATCATATCTTTCAAGCTATCACTACTATAGGCCATTTCATCAGTTGTACGATCACAGCTAATGGTTGTCACCCCACTGGAAACATCTTCTCTTTGAGTATCAACTTTCTCCACAGTGGTAAATTTGCATGGGGTATCACAGTCCTTTTCAATTTCTTCTGCAGCTATCCTCTCATCTTTATCTAGAAGGGAAGGACAATTCTCAGTGACACCTTCAGTGTTGAGCCTGTGCTCACTATCATTGCTTGAAGCACACATCTGGCTTGCATGGTCCAAAGAGTCAGGTAAGTGACAGTAATTTCCATCACCTGATTCAGCCAAATTTGTCACCTGTGGATTTTGCAGAGGCTCGTGAATGGCCTGGCAAATGTCACTACCATTTGTAGGCTGCTCATTGCTGCTTATTGTTTGGGCATCCTTCCCAGTTTCAGGTATCAATTTGTTTTCCTTAGTCAAGTTTGACTTCTGTGCAGAATCAAGTCTCTCCCCCACGCACTGTGCTTTCCTGCTTGTGCTTTTATATTTAACCTGGCATGAGTTTATCTCAAGGGGCCCAGTGGCATCAGTTCTCTGTGCTGCATCAGGATACACTGAGTTGCAATGATTTTTCTTGAAGCCAGACTGCAAAGAGATGTGATCTGGTTTGTGGCCCCCCTGGCCATTCTGCCATTTTTGCTCTTCACTGGTAGCAATCCGGACCCCTGAGCTTTGCAGAAGGATAGACTTCTGTAAAATAAAGTCTCTCTGTTCACAATTAACAAGTTTCACAACTGCTGGTCTTGGTGTTAATGGCTTGCCTGTACCAATATCTGATCTATAAGCATCTTTTATATACTTACTGCACTGAATACCATTGAAACAGTGATATTCAGACAAGAAGTTGCAGATAAGCTCTACTGTGTTTTCACCATCCTTTTCTGGGATGCCATAAAAATATAATACTGGTTCTTCCTTGTGCACCTCCCTGCTAGGCTCTCGAGAATGTGTACCTTGGGTTTTGCCAGTGGAACCACCTTGCAGGCCTTCTATCTCACTCAAGACTGTATCCACACAGCTGGAGACTTCATCCACAGAGCCTTTTATCAAGGTGAGGTGCTGCCGCAGCTCTGCAATCTCTGTCTGGATGCGGCTTATTCCCTGGAGCTCTTTGACAATGTAATCAACCACATCAGCTGAACGATCTCTTGAGTGACGCCTAGGACTCTTATATGCAATGGGCTTTTCCTGGGGAAAGCACCCTTGCCTTTCAGCTGCCTCCCTCCAGCTCATGGTAACGCTCAGAGAAGTAAGGTCTTGCCCCTCAGATGCTCTGTTCTTTCTTTCAGAAGAGGTCTGCGTTATACCATCAAAAGAATTTCCCTGCAAGTCCATCTTGTTCTGTTGAATTGAGCACGGTATTTTGACATAGCCATCCCAGTTCAACTCAACCTCACCAACGCACACTTCGCTCACTCCCTTGGAATCATGTCCTCCATCCTGATGAAAATCCCCTCCAGCAGTGGAAAATTCAGTGCTTGCAGAGCTCCTCTTTATTCCACAAACAAACAGATCTGTTTCAATCTCCACAGGGGAAAGCTGGCAGTGATGAGCATGGTTTGGATTCTCATCTAACTGGCCATGAAGAAGCCTCTTCATTTTGTCTCGCAGAAACAAATGGAGGTTTTGCTTCCGGAATTGCTTCCTGCCCCACAGTTTTACAACAGGTTTTTTGTGCAGAAGTGCAATTTCATTTTCTTGCTTTTTCAATCTACTTCTAGCAAACATCATCAGCAGCTGCACCTGTGTTTCTCATAGTGACACAAGCTGCACAAGCACACATCAATCACTTCCCAATGCACAACTCACATCCAGTTTTCATTCTGTCACGAAGCAGCTACCAAAAGAGGGGAAAAAACATTACAGTTTGGTTCAGAGTAACTTAAACAGTAGAATAAAATAAAAACAGCATCCACATAAAAGCAGACAAAAAGAGGATGTGCTATTTAAAATGTACAGATAACATCTCTGCTTTGGCCACCTCCCCAGATCAGGTCCTTTCTCAGAATAATTGTTTCTTGCTCCCTCTTCCATTCATAAAAGTGGGGAGAGGGGGGAGAAATAATTAAAAAAAAAATAAAGAGCCATTCTGTGGCCACTCCCTTTTCTAACAGGTTTGCAAATTACTCTAAGCTGAGCTCCTGGCAATGGTGCACTGTGTGATTTAATTAACAGTCTGACAATTCTGCACATTTTCTTTCCTTTCAAGTCCACAGTCTTCATCCTTTATTGCTCCAAACCAAAACACAAATCAAGTTTAACTTGGTGCCGTACCTGCTATCCCACAAGAATTGGACAAAGTGACATAAAGTGGCAGGAGGACTGGATGACAGATTTTAAGTGTGAAACCTTTTTTGCTATTTTAATATTTTTATCTTAATACTGCGCTACCAAGCAGTAAAAAAACTCCAACACTTCAAAGCTTACAAGCTTCCAAGCTAACCCTCAGTTAAATATGCCACACTCAGCATATGTATGAACAGTCTGAGCTGACAGTGTGAAGATTCTGCACGTCATTTCTACCCAAACCCTCAAGATTTTTCAGTGAATCGTTTTCCCCATTTAAATCCCCTCTGTGAAGAGCAAAATAAATTAAGAAATACTACATTGGCTACTGAAAATTTTCTCATGTCTTCACTGCTGTACTTATTAACCAACACAATTGGCTTTTTCCTCCAGAGTGTAAGGCAGAGGGAGATCCATACAACAACCCTCCTGGAGCCAAGGTGACCAGAGAACACAATGTCTTTGACAATTCAATCTATACTTTCTGCTAAAGCATGTATTCTTTCTTGCACCCCTGTTCAAGGCCTAGACTAACTGCCTTTTGCATTTTTATGAATACTTTGTTGTAGAATATTTTTTGAAGCTCTACAGTGCACAAAACACAACTTTCAGCATAACTCAAATTTTGCCAAGTGCACCCAGCTTTGTGCCAGAAGGTTTTCTGCCACGTTGAAAGGAATAGAAACAGTGTTTCTCACCATGGTTTTGGTTTCACAGTGTTAAGGCTAAGGCATTAAGAGTTCATACCAAGATGTTTTTATGCTGCTCCACTCACACCTCTTTTTAAGATTTGGTAACCTTGGCTATCTCAATGTTGCCTTTGCAACCCTGAAGACTTCTATTGTGAGAGTCACATGTCCCAGTTGCACCCACTGGAGAACTCTAGACTGGGTGTTGAGCCCAAATATTTCACAATCTCGTGCTAAGTGAAGAACGGGACACTACAATGAGTGTGTCTGCACTAGACTGAGGCCGTGACCTAAGGCCCAACAAATTTAACTCCAAGCACTTTGCCTGTCCAAGAGACAGCTACAGAGCTCAAGGAATCTTTCATGCAGTGCCTCTTTGAGATGTCATACAACGGTTCCCTGTCATACAATGGTTCTGAAAGCACTAACAAAAGGTTTCTACACCTGCAGTGATTTGAAGCTGATGCAGTGCAGAAACCCTCCCTAACACAGCTCTACCTGACAGCCAGTTAGGCTACTGCCAGCATTTTCTTGTAAGAATTTTCACCCTGGTGAACATTTTGTTTTAACTTCTGTTGTTTCTCTTTGGGGGCAGAGAAGGGGAGAGTGGGTTTTGATCTGAAGGAAGCAGCATTAGCAAATATGAATCTCTATAATCAGACCAACCTACTATAACAGAGTAAATTTGCTATAACTTGCATCTGTTCTTCAGGTTTAAGCTCTATGATCCATAACTCAGCATCCTAGGTGATCTTCCATGCCAAAGGGAATACTTTAGCTTTTGTGTAGGCTAAACAATTTCCTGTTTGATTGTCAGCTTCTTAAAGGAAACAATTGTTAATTTCACAGAATTTTTAGGTCATTGGTGAATAAAGATCAGGTTTTCTTATCAATGACTTCCACATCTAACTAATCCCTCATGGAACAGGGTTGCATCCAAGAAATATTTTTTCAGGCTCTCCCACCAGTTAGAGAGTTTACTTTTCACTTGAGTGGCTAACTGGTATTTAACACCAGAAAAACACTTATGTCAGTATCAAGAAGGAACCCTCATAAAGCAAGCAGCTGAACTCAATGCAGACAAGAAGACAGCTCTACAGCTATGGCTCCCCACACATGCTGTTTGAGGATAGCACACAGAGATGCTCATTTCAAATTATCTTTCTGTATCTTGAGCCCAAAGTGCTGGCAGAAATGTCTACACATGCTCGTGCAAGGATTCCCTTAGAACACCCAATGTCCATCAGACTTCCTTCTGCAGGCAGTTTTCAAGGCACCAGAGTGGCTTAATAATCATTTTAGTTTAAAAAAAAGAAACCAATTCAAGCTGGAGTCCACTTCCATTCTTTGTCTCCTGCAACACTCAACAGTAGTGTTTGTTACAGACAATGCTTTTTCCTGCTGAACACTTGCAGGTCTGCAGGTGTTCCTAAGCAGGCAGCTCAATACAAACACCACAATGGTGTCATTTATATATATGGAGAGACAGACAGTGTTTGTGAGGGGTGTGTGCACACACACGCACATATATATATATATATATATATATATATATGCACACATATGACTGATGATACAAATCTGGGAGGAGTGGCTGACACACCTGAAGGCTGTGCTGCCATTTAGCAAGACCTGGACAGGCTGGAGAGTTGGGTGGACGGAAATTTAATGAAATACAAGGGCAAGTGTATATTCTTGCATCTGGGAAAGAACAATCCCATGTATCAGTACAAATTAAGGACTGACCTGTTCCAGAGCAGCACAAAGAGGGACTTGCAGGTCCTGGTGGATAGAAGGATGACCATGAGCCAGAAACATGCCCTTGTGGCCAAAAGGGCCAATGCCATTCTGGGTTGTATTACAAGGGGTGTGGTTAGTAGGTCGAGAGAGGTTCTCCTCCCCCTCTACTCTGCCCTGGGGAGACCACGAGTGGAATACTGTGTCCAGTTCTGGGATCTCAGTTCAAAAAAGACAGGGAACTGCTTGAAATTTTGAGTTCAGCGCAGAGCCACAAAGATGATTAAGGGAGTGGAACATCTTCCTTGTGAGGAAAGGCTGGGTCTGTGTAGCTTGGAGGAAACTTAAAGGTGACCTCAATGTTTATAAATATGTGAAGATTTAGTGTCAGGATGATGGAACCAGGATCTTCTCAGCAATGGCCAAAGAGAGGACAAGGGGCAATGGGTGCAAGATGGAGCGTAGAAGATTCCACATGAACATGAGGAAAAACTTTTTCACTGTGAGGGTGACAAAACACTGGAGCAGACTGCCCAGAGAGGTTGTGGAGTATCATGTGGAGACATTCAAAACCCACCTGGATGCATTCCTGTGTGGCTAACTCTAGGTCATCCTGCTCTGGAAGGCGGCTGAACTCAATGATCTCTCAAGGGCCCTTCCAACCCTTAATGTTCTGTGATTCTGTGTATACTTACTACAGATTTTTAAAAACTGTGGTTTTGATTTCACATACCAGTAATACTTTTCCAGCTTGCCCCAAGAGAGAGAGGAGCTGTTTCCTTCCGGTCTGGGAACACAGCCAGAGCAGAACATGAGGACAGCAGTTCTGGCTCAGAGGGAAGCCTCTCCACCTCTCCCTACAGTGGGTGGAAGTGAACAGAAATCTCTATTTCCACCAAAGAGTAAATCACTGCCCACTTACAAGCTGATCAAGAAGCAGGTAAGAGAATCACCCTCTCATTGCACCTCTCCCATAGGCTTCCTTCTGTTCCCCTTCTTCTGCTACCCCAGACCCACACTCAGACCTTGAACTCTGGGTATTCACCCACATCATCCGGTGGGCTGGCCCCACAGTGCCTCTGCACCTCCTTCCAGGATCCTTCACTTCTCACCCAGGTTAGTTTGTGTGCTTCAGTTCCCTTTCACTGCTCCACACCAGGTGCTCTGCAGTCACTGATCCCACGTAAAGATTCCTTGTCTAACATTGTCTATGATAGGCTCCTGCTTACTTGTAGCACAAATGAGCAAAGTGACAACAAAAGTCAATGTAAGTTCAGCCAGAAGAAAAAAACCCTGAAAAATCTAATCTGGATGCAAATTCTTGCTGATGTCTTTTTCTATTCCAGAATCACTCCAGGAATCACATTAACACATAACAAGAAACCAAGTCTTTAAAGAAAGAGTATGTGCATCCTGATATCCTGCCAGATACTGCAAGCCCTCACTGACTACATAAGCTTTATTCTGACTGCCTTTTTAGCAGGCGTTTCACTCCAGGAAAACTCCATGCTCAGTTCAGCACAGCCATCTCCGTGCAGGCTGAAGAGCAACATGAACAGGTACCACCATGTCTACATTTGCCAAATTCCTAAGAGGAAGCAAGGCTGAACCTAAGTAGGAGGAAGACATTACTGCCTTCATTTGGGTTGTCTTGGTATTGCCGTGAGGTCAAAACTGGCACGTTGAGATTTTAACTAGAGGAAACAGGTGAACTACCACAAACTGCACAGCTCATTACCTCATCACTGGGCATGCTTCTGAAATACCCTTGTAGTACATGAACTTTTTCTTTTGATATATGGATTTGACATGACAATAAAAGCACCAATGAATAAGAAAAACAGTACATGAGAAATCTCGTGAAAAATAAAACGCTCATCAGCTAGAGATCAGTTATACTTTAAACACAGAGCACACTGGGGAAGCTCAGGCTCTCACCAGAGAAACTGAGGCTGCAACAGCCTCTGAGCAGTATCTTCACTTCCATGAAGCACTGGACAAACATGGTTCAAAACAAAGGCAGTGCTATGACTTAAGCATGGGCCCAATGGCAGTGAGCTGGCTACAGTCATATGGAAGGGTAAGGGGTGAGAACATAACCCCTATGTCCATTACACTTCTCCTAAAATTAGGTTCGTTTCTTTTTCTGGCTATCTGGCTTTCACCACACTAAGGGAAACACTGAGACACCTTTACCCCACACCATCATGTTACAAGGTGCTGGTACTCTGGGGCAGACATGATGTTGAGAGTCACCAGCAAAGAGGTATAAAAACAATTAACTAAAATCAAACCCAGACATTTCACAGCAGTCTCTCTGCTTATTGACTCATGCCATCACAGCACTGACTGAAGCCTTTTAGATTAGATTGTATTTACAGTATCTTCCGCACAAAGTGGTATTGCATTACCTGTACTAGAAATCTCATTAGGAAAAGCAATAAAATGACTGATAAATGGTCTTGCTACTTTGTAAAGAACCATTTAAACACGAAGAATATCAATAACTAAAATGTCGGACATTCTGGGGAAAAAAACGGTTTGAGCATTAACAAGAGAAAGAAATCACAGTGAAGGCTGCCATAGCAACATCGCCCCAGCACCCTGCATGCTGAAACATCGACTCTTCCTGGGGATATTATAGCATTTTTAAACACATTAATCACTGAAAGGATCCTAACATCGAGGCTTGACAGAGATACGAAGGGTTACTACCAGCTTTGCTGATGTATGACTTCTGAGGTGAGCATGCAATTTTCTAATTAACGTGATTAGATTTAATTTTGGGTTGGCTCATACCTAAACATGGCGTTATTGCTTGCTTCTGACGATGTGTCTCATTTCAAACCTTCTCCTGGCAACTAAAAAAGTCTTTAACTTTCGAGACCTGGCATGAACAATCGGAACCAGATGGTACTGAGCCGAGTGGTCCTGGATGAAGAGCTGCACACTCTTGAAGAATGTGCTCACCTTAGCACATTCCATCTAAAATTAAGGTGCAGCAGAGACACATGGCACTTCACAACGGATTAAAGAGGAAATGCAACCATGCCATTAAAAAGACAACTGTTTCAAAAGCATGAAAATCATTTTAAAAAACAAAACAATATGAGGAAAAAACCTAACCCCTCCATAACCCTTTACAGTCACTTTGCAGTCAACCTATGTTCTTGCTGAAAAACTACTGCATGAGCTTTAAAACCTCATCCTAGCCCCACTTGTAGAACCTTCTGAAATTAAGCACTTCCAATGATGTTTTTCAGATTTCATCTGTACCTACAGGTTTCAATCAAGCTGAGCAAAAACTTTTTCAGAACACTTGGATGCAGACAACCATTAGTACCAGCCTTCCCACCTGTCACATTCTAGAAAAAAAACCCACACTTTAAATCCTTCTAAAACAGTTTCATAGGTGTGGCAGCAGGTCACATTTGGCCATTTCTTTCACTGTGGAAAACTGATCCAGAAAACACTGCATATTGACTGACTGAATTAATTACATGGTTCTGCACCTCCCACATCACCATTATTTCTTACCTCTTACACAAGGCCATTCAATTGAGGCAAAAAATACCTCTGAATAATATTCTGCTGTACCAGCAAGCTATCAGTGTAGGTACAAAGTAAAGGAGCAGTAAAAATGAAAAGTATGAGGGCAAAACACCCACTGAATTATTGCAAGTGCATTCACTAACATAAAAAAATTCTGTTGCAAAATGCATGAAATTAAATTCATGTAATTACAGATGACAGAGCAAGGAGATAGCACACCCTGCCTTAACTCCTTACTAACCCCCCACCAAGCAGGGGATACCACAGAAGTTGTTATGCGTGCCTCAGCTCTTTGTAAAATGGTACTGAAACTGGCCATCTACCTGGGATTGTGATGTTCAGGCCTTCTGAGTCCAGCTATCCTGGAAGTCCCCCAGAGTGCACCTTGGCACCAGGCACCCTAGCCCTTCTCTGAGATGTGCTCCTTCCCTCTGTAGCCACATCTTTTTTCACAGCTTTTTCTGCAAGCTAAAAGCAGTAGTGGCTGGCATAGTGATGTACCAGTTGCAGTAATAAATGAGGTCTGTTGTTACCTGGCAGCCAAGAAAAGGCAGCATCCAGAGACAGAAACAGAGGTTGTCCTCAAGCACAGAGGGAGGCACAGGCTTGAAGGTGCCTACCATGGAAGCACAAGGCTCATGCCTAGCCAGCAGCAAACTCAGTCTAAGGCACCTACCTAGTTCTGAGACCACCCTGTCCTGAGAGAAAGGCAAAAAAGAGTAACTGACTACTAAAAAAACAAAAGAGATCACAGCTGTTTCTGTCATTCTTACTTAAAGTTACTTCACTCTTAGAAGCAAATACAAAACCTGAGCAGCAGTTCTCAGCAGCCTGAAAGAAAATTGAGAAGCAGTTAAGTTCAGTGGTCCCCTTGTTTCCAGAGCATGGGGCTTTTGTACACAGCTGACTCAATCAGTAAATCATTTACCCATGATAACATAAAGCACTTGTTATTCCTTAAAAGAGACTTTTACCAAATCAGGATCTGAAAGCCCAAGTACTATACTGAACAGATGAGTCAGGAGCAAGAACTAACTTTTTGTTTAGGGAAACGCCACCGAGAACTGAAACACATGTACTGCAGCATGCCCACAAGTTGTCTGGCCTTGGGATCAGCACTGTAGAAATGTCTGCTAGGCTTTGGGGAAAGCGTTCTGATTATTCAGCCAAATCTAACCAGAGAGCAGACTGACAGCACTGCCACTGCAAACCCAGAACTCCTGGTTTAAATAAGGTTTGTGTGCACCATTCTGAAAATACTGAAGGATGCTAAGAGCTCTGCCCAGACTAACAGTAAAAGAACATGTTGTACCTTTCCTCTACTTGAAATCTTATTTACAACCTAGACCTGAAGCAGTAGTGTGAACTCTCCAAACACTGCATTTCTCAGAAGAACCACCAGGAAACACTCACACCTAAGAATTTTCTCAAAACTCTGATTACTCACTGAGGAGGTCTGGAGCTGGTTTTCCATTTAACAGTGCCTCAGCTCACAGGGACACTCACAAACTGGGCAAAGCTAATGTGGGCAGATGAAAGAATAATTAGGGTGCTGCAGCACTCAACAACTAAAAATCCTCTGGGCTTAAACTGTAGCTTTCTTCTGTAAGCATTCTCCTTTCATCTTGAGGACAGAAGACCTTAGCATTTTGAATTAAGTCTTGATGTTTATTTCCCAAAGGCTGCCCTTATAAAAAAAAAATGAAAACTGAAAAGATATCTGAAACAGTCACACCATCTGCTCTGATTCACGATCCTGTACAGCATCCTCATCATCCCTGCATGCCAGTCATCTCATCAACTCACAAGCTTCTCAGCACAGGAAATCAGGCCAATGACAAACACCCTTGGCTAAAAGCAAGACTCCTTTTAAGTGACATTTAAGGAATAAAACCAGTAATTATTCTCAGGCTGTTTGCCTTTCAAGTGATCAAATTTAAATTATCCCCAAATTCCTGTTCCTTTAACTCTCCTTCACATAGTGATTTTGATGTCAAATTCCAGCTAAGATACAAACCCTCCTAACAGAAAAGTATGAGAAGTAAACAGACACAATCTCAATTAACCAGCAATAAGACAGCTACAATTAGTGTCTAACAGGTGAACACAAAGCCTAAGAAACAGCATACAAACGAACATACCAAGAGTAAATTGTTTTTACAAAACACGTGTCTAGATCCGGCCACTTGCAATGGAGCTATTGCAAAATAAACACACGCAAACCCACACACAGAGACACACAGAGCCCACTTTAAAACTAAAGAACAATTCTCCTTTGTTGCTGCTTGCAGTTTATAGACAGTCACTTCATTTATTCCAATAATTCACTTACCTTGATGCTTCAAAATAAAACAAAAGGTAAAGTAAATTTATATAACTAATAGAAAATTACAGAATACAACAGCTTGTTCTCAAAGAAAAGACAAGTCCTGAAGAAATCCTAATCCTGTTAAAGGTTCACTAGACAATGAACTTTCACAATGGAGATTATCAACACACAGTTGGTGTTCCATCTCAAGTAGCGGGGAAAGCAGCGTTAAAGGCACCAAGAGTATCCTGTTCCACAGTAGCACTAGGATGAGAAATTACATAAAGTTGTAGGCATGTTTTGAAGAGGGAAAAATGCAAACAGCTACTAAAAATCCAAAAAGCAAAACCCAGCAGAAATCATTGAATGTAAAAGCCAAAAATGCAGAAATTCTGTCAGCTCCCAGGAGTATCCCTCAACAGACATCCTTTAGTTCACTGCCACAGTGCTTCTTTTCCCTTTCTCAGGCAGTACCAAGTGCAGTTAAAACTTCATCCTTCTCTTCAGTTGTGACTCAACAGAAAATATTGTACTTCAGGGGCAGAGAGAAAGCTGTGCAGCTATTGCTACTTTACTCCTCCTCGTCAGCTGCTTACTGCCTAGCTCCTCACACAGGCAGCCTCCCCACTTCACTCACGCACCAGCGCTCCTTGCTTCGCAATGATTCTCCACTTTATTATCCATTCAGAAGGAAATAGGAACTGATGGAGCCAATCCGACTAAAGACAAAGCGCACTCCTTTGGCATTACGAGAGCAGGCAGCACAGCAAGCCGACCTCTGCTGGAAAAGCACTCTGCCTGGCTCCTGGCATCCTTTAGGACTGAAAAGCAGGGGAGCTGGCGGGGCAGGGGGAGGCGGGAAACAGCTCCAAGAAGATTTCTTCATCCAGCTCTGATATAGCTGTTTATTTTTACATCTCCTGTTCACCCCCAGATTAACCTGCAAGAGTCTGCGATGCCCTTGCTGAAATGAATTGTATCCCGTTTCCAAGGCAGACTAGTACCAGTTCTGCTGTGAGTGTGGGGGATTGAGAACACCCGTTGATCTTGCATTTCCCAAAAATAAAAGTCACATTGTTACATAAAAGAATGACTGCAGAATTGTTATGCACAGAATCAGATTCACTCACGTTGTACAGACACTTCTCTCCTGGGAGTGAGCAGCAAGGAGCAGGCATTCAACTTGCAAAAACCCCTGAATTCAAGGCATCATTTATTTGTCCCCCAACAGCTGTTCCAAGGGCATCCAACACACTGCTGCTCAGAAAGTCTTCCTGGCTAGTTGATCCACATTCACATCCTCCTTTTCACAAATGCTCCCTTCATCCTCTCCCCTTCTTTGTGCACTCTACACAAGCACCCACCTTCTTCCCAAATGCTGTTTCTCTGACTTTAGCACCAAAAATCAGTGTATGGGAGCTGTGCACACTTCCTGGTATTGCTCAACGACTACTCACTGCATCTTTCAAAACAGCTTTTTCCACAATGTGGGGTGGGATTTTGAAGAGGCCTATATGACTTAGCTGTGGAAATGCCACTATTCTTCCATCTGCTCAAATACCTCCTACCTCCTTCTGAGCCATCCTTACTGTGAATGATGCCTCCTCTTCAAACTCTTAACCTACACATCAACTTTTTTATTCACCACTTCCTTCATGAGCACCACTGTGCTCCCAGCCCTGCCCTTGCTGCATAGGATATTCTCCTGACACCTTCTGCTCTCCAGTCTCACAGCTCCATCCCAGCACCTAACTGAAGCTTCAGCTGACAACAGCTAGTCAGGCATTCCCATCAGCTCGTTTGTTCAATGGACGTAAGCACAAGCTTTGCAAACAAGTAAACCAAAGCAACAGTTCACAACGCTTTGTCTCAGCAGCACTGCTAGTGAACAGCACCCTCCAGCTCTTTCCAAGTGCAATCACAGCACTGCCCCTTGCAGCCATGCATAAAAACCAGGCCACCAGACTCCTTTCAGACCCCCTGTTTTTCTATGGTTACACATACTCTTCATCCTGCAGAAAACCCTTCCTCTTATTGTTCTTTCCCCCACTGCAGAAACAGGGACTGTAAGTCAGATTTTTAAAAGTGCTTTAGCTTTAAATGAGTTTAAGCCAGACCTCCAAGTTTCCCACATCCATTTGTAATCCACCAGGAAAACACAGTTTACACCCAGCTGAGGGCTGGGTTCCACTGCAATAGAAATGATTGCTACTAAACATCAATTATGGCACTTGAGCTCAGAGCCAAAGCTCCGTATCAAATTCATCCACATAAAGATGAAGACTGCCCAACTGAGAAAATAAAAATGCAGTCCAGGATTTGTGTGGCTCTTAGTATCTTCAAAGCTCTGCATAGGAATTACACAAAAAAGATCTTGCCAGGGGACTCTTTCACAGCAGTATTAAAAAAATCAAACAAACAAACAAAACCCCACGAACCTAAGCATCCATTAAACAGATCTTTCTCATCTGCATTAACTCTCTATAGAACCTGAAGCATCCATTAGACAGACTCCTAGGACTTACATTTTCCAAAGATCCTACTACAAGTGCAGCCAATGTCATCCTGTCTTTCACATCTCTTCCTTCCCGGGTCTTTGCCCAGTCATCAACACCAGACACCAGCGCATCCAAGTCAAAAATGCACTGTTGCAAACACAGTCCTCCAGCTACAGCCTGAGAGCCAGAGAGCCTGTGCAGATATCCAAACACTACCACATGGAATCTCAATAATCCCATGGTTCCCATACCAACATGAGCAGAGAAAAACATGGAAAAAGGGAGCAAGTCTCATTAGACAGAGACAGGAGACATTACTAAATGGAGATCATGAGCAACGATATGCTGAAAAATGTCACTGCCCTCACCACAGCTCACAAGGAACTGGAAAGAAAAATTCATCTACCAAAAGACAAAACCCAGGTGCCCTCAGAAGCAAGGAAGATTGGGCCTTTCGAACATTTAAAACCCCTTACCTGATGCACAGGAGACTGAGACAGGATTTGCTTTTCAGGGATATTTTGTTTACTGAAACAATTGAGAAAATTCAGAACTGAGAAAAACAGGCATGACTTGCATCTAAAAAAAAAAAAAAGCTATGAGAAAGAATACGCTTTACCTTAAGGCTCAGAGCACTGAGTTATTTGCCTTCTGATAGAGAAATAAACTTCCACTTAAAAAATTAAATACTTCTTACTGTGATTTTTTAATTCACCAACAGATTTTAATTTTAGGTTGAGCCAGCAGGGAATTATTAAAATTGATAAAGCCAGGCTCAGCTATATAGGCCAAATGCTTTGATGTCTGCAAGGTATACATTACTCTTTCTTCTTTTTTAATCCTCATTATATCTTTCATTCTGTACTTTACTTTCTGTAAAGTACTGAATTGCTGATAAAAATCACAAAAGTAAGCAATTCCTTCTTGAGCACGAGTGTAGTAACCAAAGGCAAATGTGCACTTTGTAAGCACAGGTCAGTCTTCTCCTTCTCCCACACTGCAGGAAGACAAGCACCAAGACTTCCACAGTCCTGGCTCTTGGGGAAGTAAAAAACCGGGTGGCTAAGCAAATTAAAGGGTAAGAATGTTACACAGAGAGGTGAAACAAGGAGGTAAGAGAGAAAAGTCAATGGAGAGAGCTTGTCCAGAACAGCAGGGACAAATTCTGTCCAACTCACACATCCACCCTACAAATGGCTTCAGACAACTCTGACCCAAAAGCTCTCTAAGACAAATATTTGTTGTTTAACTAGAAGAAAAGTAAGAACCATGCATCCCTAATTAAACTGCTTGCTGCACCTCTTTAAAGACAGAATTCTCAGTCAGTGCTGCATTAGGCCTTAGGAGCTCAAATACACCATGTAATGTTGATCAATTGAATCAGCACTGAAAACATGCTATTTATTATCTTCATCAAAGCCATGAGAAGATCAGATCAACCAGCAGTCTCAAGACAAGCGTTAATGAAAAAGCAATGACCTCCTGCTGTCTGACAGCTGTCCTCACCGAATACCATCCTTAGAGGAGCTACGGATCATCACAGCCTAAGCAGCGCTGTGAAGACAGAAACCTGAAGAGATTTTATATTCCAAGGGCATTTAGAACTACACTGTCAATACCCTTCCTGTTGTTACAATAGCTCCAGAACACACTTATGAAACATATGCTTCAGATGTTGCTTTCGGATGAAAGATCAAGTCTTTAAGAAGGTGTCTCTCAAAGCACTGATTTTTCTCTTTTCCCCTTAGGAAAGGGTAAGGCAAGGTGCAGGGGCAACTACAAGCTTATAAGAAAAGAAAGGCACATATACCTCCTACGGCACCTTGAGCACCTTGGAAACTGATAATGGCCAGACATTAGCCTTGAAACACTGGAAGAAAGCAAGGAGATAATCTTGCCCGAAATCCCAAAACTTCTATCTCCTTAAAAAGGGTTTTGTTGCTCTCATAAAAGGTTGAATTATTTGGTTTATAGAAAGACAACAACAATAGCACTTGCATATTGGAAAAATTGCTAAAGATCAGAGGTATTGGGAATGTTTACATTCCAGACAAACAACATATATTCATTTTTTTGTGGATAGGTGACATCAAACCACTGGCTGACTCATAAAACGTTTACACTCTATATGTTAACATTATTTGACTGTAAGGTCGTCTGCTGAACTCTGAGACATTAGCATTTCTGAATAGAAGGAAAGACTTCCACAGTGCCTGGGAACAAAGGATATTTTCAAGGCCAAAAATGTAGAAAGATTCAAGGAGTCAAAATTTTCTAAGGTTAATAAAAAAAATTAGTTAGCATAGCACCAATTTCTTTGAAGAGCTACGAATGTTTACACTCCACCTGAAGCTGGTACAGATTTGGTATGACATGGGGATTTTAAAGGTGTTAAATACTTAATGGAGTATTGGTCAAGTTAAAAATGTTCAGACTGAAATCACCCTCCAAGCTGATTTGTTTATAGTCAGTGTCGTGCACAATGACAACGCCTTTCTTAAGAGATGTGCACAGCCATTTAAATGCACAGGCTAAACCTGCTTGTCCCTTTCTTGTCTCCATGTGGATGCTCAAACCCTTAATGTTTTGGGATACAAAACCAAACAGTATCAGTTCTGCAACCCCACACCTCACAGAAAAAGTTTATTCCTCATGCAGTAAATTCCAGGTGCTCTGGGGGACAAAGCCTTACCTCCCAGTCACCACACTTCTCTCAGAAGCTAATGTCAAGACAACACTAAATTCCCCTGTGCCTGTCACAGCCTAGCTGCCTTCAAAATCAGAATGAGACTTTAAAAGCAAAGCTGTCTCAGGTGACGGCTCCTGGGTAGCATGAAAACAACTGAATGACCACCAGAGGCCTTGTGATAAATTTTGGTTGCCCATCTCAAACCAAGGAAGCCCTTCTATAGGTGACATGTCATTCTCCATTTTTAATCAGGAAGTAAAATGGAGGATGGACTCTTAGCAAATCTATACTGCTCTCAGAAACTAACCTGACTTGAAAATTTTGCCAGCTGGGTGCCTCCATTCCACAAGCAACTATTATGCTGGCTTTTAAACTAGAGTTGTCTTGAACAGCTTAGGTCAATAGGCAGAGAAGAAGCATCTACAGCAGAGAAAACTCTCCCTCTGCTGCTTCCTCCTTCAAATTACAACCCTCTCTCCCTTTTAATGGCATCTAAAACATGAGGACTGGAATTTCCTGAAATTGGAAAATTACAATCAATGTCTTAATTGCACATCTAATTAAATAATCAACATCACTAAAATGCAAAGGCATCTGAGAACAGATGTGTGCTGGGGGTGGAAAAAATGAAATTATACTCTGAGCTGTAATTGCTTTTTTTGATCAAGTAACCTGGGAAAGAAAAGTTGCAGATGCTGTGAAAAGTAGACCTCAGGTAGACATAACAAGTATTCAAATATGAACTACTTGAGGCAAGCACAAAGGAGGTAAACTATTCATCATTTCTACTGTAAATACAGATATAAAAATAACAGGCTCAACTTGCATCAGTGCTAGATTAGACATCATGGATTGTGCAGGGAGCTACAAAATTTAAGAAGAGAAAGTACATGCATTTTTCAAGGGTGCTTTTGAGGAAGACAGATGGTCTAGTTAAGCTTATTAAATACTGCCCAGGTCTTAGTTGTGCTTTTCCTTACTTACATCATTCCAGAACCCGTCTCAGGTAGGAAACTACAAGGTAACATGTATATCTGCTAACAGACATGAAGGTACATTACTCCCCATGGACTGTCTGCATGACAACCTAATTGTCCACAACACAACAGCTTAGTTCAGAAACCGTAGAGCATGTTTTCCTTCCTCAGCTTTACAGGGAAACAGTCGCTGATAAAACTGTTTAGGGATTCTGCAAAAGATAGGTACAACATACAAGGATCTGGCTACAGTAATTCAGTGCCTTGATCCTACAGGGTTGAAGGTGAATCCCTTTTTCATTAAGAAGAGAGGGTGTTCTACTGCTCACTGAACCACAAACTGTTTAAGTTTCTTTCATGTTATTCAAAGCATGACCACATGCATTACATACTGTATCGCAGCCAGGCCCTACCATTACATGAAGCAAGTTAAGGAGTGTTCTTTCAACTCATCACCATAACTCTCAAGCAATTCCAGCATTAATTGGTGTTTTCATAGCATACCTGTGAAGTGAAAAACCTCATTATAATGAAGAATTATAATTGAAGAATGAGGATAGAGTCAGGTCAAGACCTTTTTTTGTTTGGACAGCCATGTCAGGATTAAAAAAGCCTGACTTTTCACAATACTTCAGTTTGCAGCATATCAAACACTACGAAGACTGGCTTCCACCTACTTCACTTACTGCTTTGAGGGCTCGTTTCCACAATGTTAAATCAAGTAACCATAAATCAATTAATGGATCAGAGGGCAACAGCATATAACTCTCTTCAAAAGCCACTATTGCTTGTCCAGCATTATGTAACAATGTGGCTGAGCAGTAACAACTAATGACCTGGTGGACCTCTGCTAACTCATTGCCTTCTCTACCTGCACTTCCTCATTTGCCATTGATGTGCCAACTTCCAAAAAGCAGGAAAATCAGCTTTTTCAGTATTCTAGCTTCATCCTTACGACTCTTGACTTAAATAATACACTTTTCTCTATAGGTAGGAATAATTTCACATATTTGAATTTCCTGCACAAGACAGAATTTGATTAACGAACCCAAATACGCAACAAATACTTGTTATGAACCACAAATACGCCTCTCAGTCTCTGCAGACATTGTTACTGTAGCTCTGAACAAGAAAAAAGGGGCCATTACCATACCACAGCTCTGACAAAGCTGACTCCAGCAATCATAACTGTATTAATAAGCCCAGACACAGCTTTCACAGCTCTAGCAAAGGCACTTGATAAACTCTACACAATGGGCCTGAATTAACTGTGTCTAGAAGGCCAGGCAGCCTGCTCCCTGATTGAGAGGAACAAGCAAAGACATGTAATAAAAAAAATTTAAATGACTGGATTTAGAAAGCTTCTGCAAGGTCATGAAAAGTGCACTACAAAGCGGGCTTTAATTAGACAGCTGACCTAAGGCAAGTGATTCAGAGGCAAATTAGCCCCACTGGTAAATCTGTGGCAGGAGGGACAAACACAATTTGACCAAAACACATTCAAATATTGAGCAGGGAGGTCACAGATGCCACTCCACCTTCACTGAAACTGGAGAGAAGTGAATGTAAAGTCTGGGATGAAAGAGATATGATTCTAGCAGCTATACACAGTTGTATATTAACTAGCTATTACTACTGCAAGCTAAAAATAGGGCTATTTAATTAGGATGAGTAACATGTATATGTGTCACACAAATATGAAGGAGAGTTGTAGTTGCTGTAAATTAGGTTCCCTAAATTAGGCATAACAAAATTCAGAGTGAATACACCAGCCAATCTATAGATATTTTTGTGTAGACAAAACTGGATCCTTCAAGTACCCGTTACATGTGGCATCACAAAAATACTTGCATGCATTTCAATCTGCTGCACTAAGATGATACAGAGAATAAAAATAGAAAAACTTAAACAAAATGTAATAAAATTTAGCCCCCTCAGTTTCTCAATAAGTTTCTCAAAAATGTGTGTTATCTTAAAATATAAGGTGAATATTGACTCATTCACAAAAACAAAAAACAGATGGAAACACAATTAAAATAAACTGATCTTTCACATAAAGCAATGTCTATTTGTATTTCATATATTCTTGCATTTAACAGCTTAAAGTATTGACCAAAGTGAGGCTAAACAGATAAATCTGCTCAAGGCTAAATCTAAATTTCCTTCTAGCTGGATAGCTCCATTATCTCCTTTTTAGTAAACTTCACCAAATTGTATCTTCACATTCTCTGTTGCTTTTTAAGCTCTCTCAGAAAATAATTTTCCAGCACTAGCTTTTTAAAACTTCTAATGAATATAGGTTTGATTGCAATTTACTGTCTAGAATAAGCAACCTAAATCCTGTTGGGAATTTTTTAAATTTCATTTAAGAACAAACCTGTTTACAAACTATTCCATATTTTCTGAAACGAGTACATTTCTGAACTTACACATTTTCTGAAACTGATACATTTCTGAACATGTCAGAAAATAAAATTATATCTCTGACAGCTTCATTACCATGTATGAGTCACTAATAACTACAAGTCTTCAAAAACCCCTCACATAGTCTAGCATCCTTAATATTTACTGTACTGCTGCATGGAAAAGCCACTGTTCAAGAGGGGTAGCAACATGATTTTCACAATTTCACTTCAGTGACAGCATTTAAGTAGCAAATATCTCTCCTACGCACCTCAGCTTGTGCCCTGAAACCCACAGTGTCCTGCAGCTCAGCAGCAAAGCCAGGACAGGTGGGCAGTATGAACTTCAGGAGGCCATGCTATGAAAACCAGTTACGGAGGCTGTGGTTCCATGGATGTTTCTCACAGCCTACACAGAGGCTTCCTGGATGATGAAGTCCCATTCTTTGCTCCCACAGGCAACTGTCACACAATAGCTTTCATAAACAGACTCATTTTTAGATTAATTAGAAACAGAAAGGGCAAAGAAACACATTTGGATGCTCTTTGCTAACAACCAGAAAAATCACTTTCTGATTTTTTTTTGTTCATAACCAGCTTATACCCTTCTGTTCCTACGCTAGCATTGACCTTTAGCTTAAATAGCTGTAAAACTTGCCAATATTTACTCCCATGATCTATTAGTACGTGGCAGCAACATCCACTCTCAGCTTCCAGACTGCTAAGCTAAGCCACACTTGTTTGGCCTTATCTCACACATTCGTGCCAATTCCCCTCCCAGGACTGCCTCAGAGTCCCCTCTCCCACTTCTATAAATTATTCTCTGCTGATTGCAGTAGTCACCATCTTTCTCAAATCATTTGCTGGTTTCCTACATGACATATTAGAAATATCCTGGAAATACAAGCAGATGAGACCTGCTGCCCACCTGATCTGTCACTGTTGGCATAGAGTATAAAGCAGCATGCAATTTCCCACTTGTCAGGCAGTAACACTTTCCCAACACACTAGTGAGAGCAGACTAAACGAGCCTGTAGTTACCCAGAACTGACCTTTCTTGTCTGTTCATGATACAGTGCATAAGAGTGGGTTAATAAGGATGCTCCCATAGGCAGTAGCACCACCCTCTACAGCAAGAAGCTCACTGCCTGTGGCATACCAGTAAACTACCCCTCAGGCTTAAGACAGCCCTTCCAGAATCTGATACCTATATGCTTGAGAAACAGAAGAAAAAACTCAAGCTACATTTGACACTTCAGTCCAGCCTTAAGACTGTATCATGTATACCTATTCTGAACAGAAGGAACTGACTTACTCCAATACTAGACCAAGCGGCCTCAATTTCTACTGATGAGCACCATGCATAAGTGTCATGTCAAGGTGCTCTGAACACCTCAAGTTTCTATTCCCCACTCCACATCAGATAACAAGGCTCTACCAACACAGCACACCTGTGCAATTTTTTTTCTGCCATTACATGCTCCAAACAAGGTGCAAACAGTGGAGTCTTGCATACAGTTGTAACGGTTGCCTCAACTTCAAAATCTTCACTATTTTTCTACGGCCTTCAGTATGTTTTATTTAGAGGACCTGGTCCACTCTGCTGAGTTTTATGGCACGTTAAAGATCAAAGCTGTAAACGAGCTCAGGAAATTCTCCCTGCAGAACAGATGTGCGATACCATGATGTTCTCAAGGCATCGCAAACGATCCATGTTACAAACTCAGCTCTCAGGCTGCAAATAAAGGCTGTGAGCATTTCCACACATATTCAAAAGCCAAGGAGACAACCAATCTCACCTTTGCTTCATACAGGTATGAATTATATCAATGAGGAACCATTAAAAAGCCTTTTTGAA
This sequence comes from Indicator indicator, assembly GCF_027791375.1. Taxonomy (NCBI): domain Eukaryota; kingdom Metazoa; phylum Chordata; class Aves; order Piciformes; family Indicatoridae; genus Indicator; species Indicator indicator. Next base: position 352,261 of record NW_026539138.1, read on the forward strand.
AGCACCAGTGATTAACCATCACAGCAATGGAAATGAACCACTGCTTGAACCAGAGAAGTTTCATCAATCCTTCATGCACAAAATTGTTTAGACTAAATATGAGGAGTAGACAACTTGGTGGTGTCTTAGAAGTCCTGTTTGGATACCAAAAAACGAGTCTGGATGCAGAGAAAGTTCTTGTATCACCCAGCAAGACCTACATCTGAATGGGCAGCATTCGTTTGCCATGCCACAAGACCTTCAAGTTCCTTCAATTCATTAAATCATTGACATTAAAACATGCAGGAAATAACATTACTCTATTTTACTTCTTACATAGCACCATCCAGAACTAGAGTCCTGCTGTCTTCAAGCATTATATTAAGCACTAATAACAGCATTTGGAGTTCAAATGCCACTTTTACAGTGGGGTTGGGAGAGGGGACACAGACACACACAAAATCATCTTACATAAGTCCAGATTCATAGTACGAGAAAATTCCAGTTACAACAACACTTACACAACTCCAATTAGCTCAGAAACACACGAGGCAACCCTGCTCTACATCTAAACAAGTTGTGTAACCTTGCAGCTTAGAAAACAGGAAACATGTAAAGAAAAACACCACTAAAAAACAACATTGTCATGTACCAAATCTCTTCTTCTGACCTACTGCCCTTTTCTTTGAAGTTATGATGTTATTCAAAGTGTTTGCTTATATTACATGAATAGTTAATGCTTCATTTACGATGCTCCCAGCCAGTGCTGGTTAGCTCATGTTTTCCTCAAGTCTTGTGGTTTGTAACCCAAAGCCCACTGCTATCTCCCTGGCACAGAATTTCTGGTACAGACTGCTTCAAGTAATACACAACACTGGGAAATATCCCCTCCTCCCACACAGAGCCCTAAAAATAAGAGTGTGAAGTCTGACTCTCCTAAGAGCCAATGCTATTTTTAAAGGGCTGCATATGTGGCAGGTAGGAGTCCCCCCACCCACTTCTCCTATTGCACCCCTATTCTGCGCAGAAGGAACTGACTTACTCCAGTATTAGATTAAGTGCTCTCAATTTCTACTGATGAGCACCAAGCATAAGTGTCATGTCCAGGTGCTCTGGACACCACAAGAGTCCACTCCACATCAGATACAAGCCTCTACCAACACAGCACACCTGTGCAATTTTTTTCTGCCACTACATGCTTCAAACAAGGTGCAAACAGTGGAGATTTGCATACAGCGGCAATGGTTGCCTCAGCTCCAAAATTTTCAGTATTTTTCTACAGCCTTCAGTGGGTTCTATTTAGAGGACCTGGCCCACTCTGCAAATAGGTCTAGGTTCCACTTTTCCTGAAAGCTTCAGACAACTGCTGTAGCAGCTCCTGGGAAAAGATAAGTACTTGTTTGACAAAGTAATTGGAAGTGTCTTGGTAAAAATGTGAACGCAGGCTGGGCATCACCGTTAGGTGAAAAGAGCTGACTGCAGTTCATCCTGCATCATGTGCTGTGGGCACCTGGATAGTTTCTTCAGACTGCATCACGCAGGTCACTTCTGGAGAGAATAAACACAGAAATTGTTGTGACCAGATTGCCTAAGGTGGCAGATCTTAGAATCTGTCAGAGAAAAAGGCAGCAATTCTAGGTATGTAGTCTCTAGGTATGTACAAGACATAGGTCACCTACCCACATCACCAGTCACTGCTGCTGCCCACATCTGAGGCGTAATTTCCACGAAGAGGGAGGAAGGAAGGTAAATAAGACACCTTTACCTTCAGAAAAATGTCAATTTGTCAGAATCAAAATCTGTTTTACAGGACCAGGATAAATCTGGATAAGGAATATTTCTCTGGTCTCAGATGTCCAAACAGGGGAGGGAGAGCAAGGAAAGAAGAAGGTAACAGAGTAGCAGTCAATGTACTTTTCTTAACCATGGGAAACCTAGGTTAAAATATCAGCATTCCCCAGTTTCAGGAATCAGAGCCCCATTTCCCTCTTACTCTAGATACATTGAGCTTACAGTGATGGCTCTTCCACAGATGGGTCTCCCATCTGCCATACACTAGTCAAACTCCAAAAGTCAGAACTAGAAAGTCTAACCACCCCACACTTTGGAAAACCAGCAGATACTTTCCATTCAGCTTTACTCCAGAAGTCAAATGCTCGCACATGAAGTAAGGTATAACAGCAGATTACTCACATGCATCCCAGCACAGTCATTATGATATTGGGAGCTACCAAGATGACCCTGGGAGCTACCAACCAGTCAGTCTCACCTCTGTGCCTGGCAAGAAGCTCTGGTAAGGCACATGGAGGACAGGGAGGTGATTCGAAACCCAGCAAGGGTTTACTAACAGGAAGTCCTACCTGACCAATCTACTGGCTTTCTACAATGTGACTACATCGATGGACAAGAGAAGGACAATAGGTATCATCTATCTGGACTTCTGCAAAGCCTCTGAGAGAGTCCCCCACAATCTCCTTCTAAGGTGGAGGGATATGGATTTGATAGGTGGACTGTTCAATAGACAAGGAACTGGTTGGATAGTCACATCCAGAGAGCAGTGATCAATGGCTCAATGTCCAGATGGAGGTGAGTGACAAGTGCAGTCTCTCAGGGGTTTGTGCTGGGAACCCAATACTGTTCAATGTCTTCATCGATGATACAGGTAGTGTCATTGAGTGCATTGTCTGCATACCTGCAGATGACACCAAGCCAAGTGGTGCAGTCAGAGGGATGGATGTCATCCAGAAGGGCCTGGACAAGCTGGAGAAGTGGGCCCAGGTGAACTGTTGAGGTTCTAAAAGGCTGAGTGCAAAGTTCTGTGCTTGAGTCAGGACAAGTCCCATTATCAATACAGGCTTAAGGAGGACATGACAGAGAGTAGACCAACCCTGCCATCAGTAAAGAATAAAAGATAGGTCTTCCTCATGGGAGACTCACTTCTGAAGGGACCAGAAGGCCTGATATACAGATCAGTCTTTGGGAAATGTGCTGCCTCCCAGGGGCCCAGGTTAGTGGTGTAGGGAGACAGCTTCCTTTCCTAGTATGGTCCTCAGACTACTATCCACTGATGATCTTTCAGGCAGGCAGTGATGAAGTAATGACAAGAAGCCTAAGGGCAACAAAGAGAGACTTCAGGGCCTTGGGACAACTCTTTAAGGCATCAGGAGCACTAGTAGTGTTCTCCTCTATCCCTCCACTTGTGGGGGGTGATGACAGAATGAACAGTAAAAGCCAGGAGATTGATGCCTGGTTCTGAGCCTGAAAGTCTCTGCAAAGACTTCAGGTCCTTAAATCATGAGCTGATTTACAGGATACCAAATGTGCTGGCAACAGATGGCATGCACCTGTCTCAGAGGGACCTCAGCCCTGATAACTGAAGATGCAGAGAAGGCAGAGTTGCTGAATGCCTTCTTTGCTACAGTCTTTACTCCCAAGACTGAACTCCCCTATGAATTCTAGACCCTGAATGAAGGAGCAGAGGACTGGATGAGGGAAGAGTATCCACTAGCCAATGAAGACTGGGTTAGGGATCAGTTACACAAATTGAATGTACACAAGTCCATAGGCCCTCATGAGACTCACCCAAGAGTGTTGAGAGAGCTGGGTGGTGGTGTTGCTCTACTTCTCTCCATCATTTTTGCAAAATCCTGGCAGACAGGAGAGGTGCCTGAGGTCTGGAGGAAAGCCAGTGTCACTCTAGTCTTCAAAAATGGCAAGAAAGAGGTTCCAAGAAACTACAGACCAGTGAGCCTCATCTCCATCCCTGGAAAAATGACGGAGCAGCTCATTCTGGAGGTCATCTCTAGGCACTTGGAGGAGATGAAGATGATCAGGAGTAGTCAGCATGAATTTACCAAGGGGAAATCCTTCTTGACTAATCTGATAGCATTCTGTGATGCCATAACTGAATGGGTAGATGCAGGGAGACCAGTGGATGTAGTCTACCTTGACCTTAGTAAGGCTTTTGACACTGTCTCCCATAACATCCTTGTGAGCAAACTCAGGAAGCATGGACAGAAGAACAGACAGTGAGAGGGATTAGGAACTGGTTACAAAATAGAGTCCAAAGAGTGCTGGTCAGTGGTGCCAAGTCCAGCTGGAGAGCTGTAACTAGTAGAGTGCCCCAGGGATCAGTGCTGGGTCTGGTTCTGTTCAACATCTTCATCAATGGCATTGATGAGGGGACAGACAGAGCCTGCTCAGCAAGTTTGCTGATGACACCAAACTGGGAGGCTTGGCTGATACACCTGAAGGCTGTGTGGCCATTCAGTGAGATTTGGACAGACTGGAGAGCTGGGCAGAGAGGAACCAAATGAGATTCAACAAGGATAAGTGCAGAGTCCTGCATCTGGAAAGGAATAATAAACTGCACCAGTACAGGTTAGGAGGTGATCTGCTGGAGAGCAGCCCTGTGGAGAAGGACCTGGTGGACAACAGGTTATCCATGGGACAGCAATGTGCTCTTGTGGCCAAGAAGGCCAATGGGATCCTGGGGTGTATTAAGAGGAATGTGTCCAGCACATCAAGGGCAGTTCTCCTCCCCTTCCACTCTGCCCTGGTGAGACCTCAGCTGGAATATTGCATCCAGTTTTGGGCTCCCCACTTTAGGAGGGCCAGGGATCTACTTGAGAGAGTCCAACTGAGAGCTACCAGGATGATTAAAGGACTGGAGCACGTGCCCTATGAGGAGAGGCTGAGAGACCTGGGGCTGTTTGGTCTGGAGAAAACTGAGAAGGAATTTAATAAATGTTTATAAATATCTGAAGGGTGGGTGTCAAGAGGGAGGGGACAGGCTCTTCTCAGTTGCACCCTGTGATAAGCAAGGGGATATAAACTACAGGACAGGAGGTTCCACTTCAACTTCAGTGAGGAGGAACTTCTTCACTGTAGGGTCACAGAGCACTGGAACAGGCTGCCCAGAGAGATTGTGGAGTCTCCCTCTCTGGAGACTTTCAAGCCCTGTCTGGATGCATTCCGGTGTGACCTGTGCTAGATTATACGGTCTTGCTCTGGCAGGAGGATTGGACTCGAAAATCTCCTGAGGTCCCTTCAAACCCCTAACCTCCTGTGATCCTGTTAGAAAAGGACTCTAGCACAGGAGCTAGCAAGGCTCACTGAAAGAGTTTCAAACTAGATTTGAAGGGGGTAAGACACAAAACTGGGCTTGCTAGAAATAAGCCCAAGGGCAGCACACCAAATATTGAGAAATGGTATGCTAGTGAGGTCTTTTGGCCTGCCATTTCAGTGAAGGTAGGGAATGGAGACCCACAGGGCAGCAAAGACACTCTGGTGACTGATGAATTAGCAACCCCAGGAGCACCTGGGACCAGTCAGATAGGAATTAGGAGTTCTGTCTGCAAAAAGGTGGCAAGACCTTAAGATCAAGTGGAGGGCATCTACACTAAAGCATGCAGCATGGGAAAGAAACAGGCAGACCTGGAAGTCAATTGTACAGCAGGAAAATTACAGTGTAGTGGCAATCACAGAAACACGACTGGAGTGCCACAATTAATGGTTGCAAGCTCTTCAGAAGGCATAGGAAGAAAGGAGAGGTGGTGTGGCAGCCCTGTGTGTCACGGAGTGTTTTGCCTGTATTGAAGTCGATGGTGACGATAGGGTTGAGTCTTTAAGGGTACAGAATCAGGGGAAGGCCAACAAGGCAGATACCCTGGTGGAAGTCTATCATAGACCACCCAACCAGGATGAAGAGACAGATAAAATATTCTTCAGGAATGTGGAAGTAGTCTCACGATCGCTGGCCTTTGTTCCTGTGGGGAACTTCAGCTTCCCTGATGTCTGCTGGAAATACAACACAGCAGAAGGAGCAGCCCCGGAGGTTCCTAGTGCATGTGGAGGAGAACTTCCTGACACAGCTGTTGAGGGAGCCAGCTAGCAGGACTACTCTGCTGCACCTGCTGTTTGTGAACAGAGAAGGACTTGCAACAACTTGGGCACGGTCTTGGGCATAGTGATCATGAAATGACAAAGCCCTCAGTTGCTACAGAAGAGGGCGGTCAGCAGAGCTGCCATTTTGGAATTCCAGCAGGCAGACTTTGGCCTGCTTCAGAGACTGGATGACTGAGTCCCTTAGGAGGCTGGAGTGTGCTCAAGAGGGAACTCTCAAAGACTCAGGAACAGGCCATCCCCATGTGCTGAAAGATGAGTCATGAGGGAAGAAGGCTGGCCTGGATGAACTGAGAGGTTTGGTTGCAACTGAGGGGAGAGGAAAAGGAGAGTTTATGGTCATTGGCAGAAGGGCCAGGCAACTCAGGAGGACTATGTTGTCATGATGCTATGCAGGGAGAAAACTAGAAGGGCCAAATCCAACTGGAAATTAATCTAGCTTCAGCTGTTGAAAAGAACAGGAAATGCTTCCACAAATATATTAACAACTTAAGGAGGACTAAGGAGAATCTCTGTCCTTTGTTGGATGCAGAGGGGAATATTGTAGTCAAGGATGAGAAAAGGCTGAGGTACTCAATGCCTTTCTCTGCCTCAGTCTTTATTAGTAAGACCAGTTGTTTGCTGGATATCCATCTCCCTGAGCTGGAAGACAGGGATGGGGAGCAGAATGAAGCCCCCATAATCCAAGGACAGATGGTTAGTGACCTGCTGCATTACTTAGACATATACAAGTCAATGGACCCAGATGATATACACCCAAGGGTACTGAGGGAGCTGGTGAAAGTGCTCACCAAGCCACTTTCCATCATTTACCAGCAGTCTTGGCCAACTGGATTGGCAGATGTGATACCTATCTACAGGAAGGGCCGAAAGGAGGACCCAGGGAACTACAGACCTGTCAGTCTGACTTCAGTGCCTGGAAAAGTCATGGACCAGGTCATTTTGAGTGCCATTACGCAGCATGTGCAGGGAGGCAGGTGATTAGGCCCAGTCAGCATGGGTTCATGAAGGTCAAGTCCTGCTTGAAAAACCTGATCTCCTTCCACAACACAGTAACCCGCTTAGTGGATGAGGGAAAGGCTGTGGGTGTTGTTTCTCTCGACTTAAGTAAAGCCTTTGACGCTGTCTCCCACAGCATTCTCCTGGAGAAACTGGCTGCTCATGGCTTGGATGGGTGGATGCTTTGCTGGGTTAATTTTTTTCTGGATGTCCAGGCCAAACCCAGTTGGCGGCTGGTCACAAGTGGTGGTTCTCCAGGGCTCAGCACTAGGCAATTCTTGTTTAAGATCTTCATCACTAATCTTGATAAGGCAATCAAGAGCTTCCTCAGTAAGTTTGCAGATGATACCAAAGGTAGGAAGGCTCTGCAGATGGATCTGGACAGGCTGGATCAATGGGCTGAGGTCAACTATACAAGACTCAACAAGGCCAAGTGCCAGATCCTGCACTTGGGTCACAACAACCCTATGCAATGCTACAGGATTGGGGCAAAGTGGCTGGAAAGCTGCCCCTGGGGGTGCTGGCTGACAGCCACTGAACATGAGCCAGCAGTGTGCCTAGGTAGCCACAAAGGCCAACAGCATCCTGGCCCGTATCAGGAACAGAGTGGCCAGCAGGAGTAGGGTAGTGGCCATACCCCTGGTACTTGGCACTGGTAAGGCCACACCTTGAGTGCTGTGTTCAGTTTTGGACCCCTGACTACAAGAGGGACATGGAGTTGCTGGAGTGGGTCCAGAAGAGAGCAATGAAGCTAGTAAAGGGTCTGAAGAATAAGTCTTATGAAGGAGGGAGCTGGGATTGTTTAGTCTGGAGAAGAGGAGGCTGAGGGGAAACCTCATTGCTCTCTACATGTACCTGAAAGGAGGTAGAATGAGAGGAAATGTCCTAAAACTGTGCCAGCAGAGCTTTGGATTGGATATTAGGAAAAACTTCTTTACTGAAGGAGTGGTCAGGCATTGAAATAGACTGCCCCAGGGAGGTGATGGAGTCACCATCCCTGGAGGTGTTCAAAAAACGTGTAGATGTGGCACTTCAAGACATGGTTGAATGGCCTTGGTGGTGTTAGTTCAAGAGTTTGACTCTCCTATAGGTCTTCTCCAACCAAAATTATTCTAAAACCTTCGTAAGTACAAAAGGTAGAAAAGGAGGAAGATACTAACTAGAAATGTACTGTTGCTCTATGAAGAGAAGTTTCTAGTAACTCTCTGTTAGAGTCACAGCACTTCGGTTTGCTGTTTGCTACTGTGTGGGAGGCTTTCAAAATGCTGAGCTTACTCATCTTCACGAGACTAATAAAAAGACACCTAGGCAACAAAGCTTAAGGGAAATAAAATATTGAAAGTAAACTATTGTGTGGACTGCACAGTTCATGAGAACTAGTAAGGGACAGTTTCTGATCTTTTGGTGACTGCTCAAAGCAGGTGTGTCCCATTAGCTGTCTGGGCTAGTTTACAGTACATAGTTTTACTGATCTGAGGGCATGGATTCACAGGTGGGGAGTGGGGCCAGGAAGGAAACTTATAAAATCAAACTGGCAACCAAAACTAGCACCAATTAGTGCCTTGCTGGTCTCCTCACTAAGTGAGGGAAGTCCATAAAGAAACTTCAGGGCATAACACAGCTACAGAAGAGGTGAATGGTGGTAGTTTGCACCAGTAGCTTTCTTTCTCAAAGTTAAAACAGAGTTCACAGTCCAAAAATCAGGAATACAGTATCATCCCTGGAACAGGGCTTTTAAAAATGAGACCCTGATGGTTCTTAAGTATTTGCAGATGCTTGATCAGAAGTACTGACTGTGAAGCTATGGGACAGGGAAAAATAAGATTGACAGTAAGACTGAGTGCCCACAAGACTAGAGTAGACCAGTCATCAAGTCCCCTTGCTCTAGGTGCTTACCATATTCCAGAAAAACAATGTCATGAACTATTTCTACCATCTCAGTACGTGTTTCAGTTACAAACCAATCAAAAAGAATAGACTAATGAAACTGAATAGAGGAAAAAAAATACTAAAATCTAAATAATTAGTATTAAATGGCACCCAGAAGAAGAAGGAAGCAAAGAGGAAACACTACTTCAACAACTTAGCTTTGAATGGAAACCAAAGCCAAATGCCAGGTCCTGCACTTGGGTCACAACAAGCAACGCTACAGGCTTGGGGAAGTGTGACTGCAGAGCTGTCTCACAGAAAGGGACCTGTGAGTTCTAATCAACAAGCAGTTGAATATGAGCAAGCAGAATGCCCAGGTGGCCAAGAAAGCCAATGGCATCCTGGCTTGTATTAGAAGTGCTGTGTCCAGCAGGAGTAGGGAGGTGATTGTCCCCTTGTACTCAGCTCCGTCAAGGCAATGCCTTGAGTACTGTGTCCAGTTTTGGGCACCACAATACAAGAGAGATGTGGAGGAGCTGGAGTGAGTGCAGAGGAGGGTGATGAAGCTGTGAAGGGCCTAGAAAATAAATCCTATGAAGGGAGACTGCTGAGGGGAGACCTCATTGCTCTCTACAACTACCTGAAAGGACATTGTAGAGAGGCTGGTGCTGGTCTCTTCTCACAGGTGATAAGTGACAGAAAAGCCTCAAGCTGCAACTGGGTAGGTTTAGACTGAACATTAGGAAGCAAAATTTCACAGAAAGAGTGATCAAGCATTGGAATGTGCTGCCCAGGGAGGTGGTTGAGTCACCATCCCTGGATGTGTTTAAAGGTTATTTGGATGCGGGGCTTGAGGATATGGTTTGGGGGTGAACCCTGTAGAGCAGGGTTATCAGTTGGACCTGGTGATCCTGAGGGTCTTTTCTAACCTGAATGTTTCTGTGATTATGTGATTTATGTGAAGTAAATTGATGTATTTAATCTCCTGGCATAAAAGAGGAAAATTATGCCTAAATATTTTTTCAATATAAATAGGTAAAACTCCAGAAATCCCAGACCATTGTACTCTCTTGCAATACTTCAACATACTTGAAAGAATTGGTAAGAGAGGCAATTTGATGATTTAAGCAAAATTTTGTTCTTCTGCAGTCTGACATTTTTTCTGTGTTATACAAACCTCAGTTTCAAATTTGAGTAATTTTAAAAGTCACACAGCTGTGTCCCTAGCTGAAGGCTGTTTCAATTAAAGAAGGCTTCAAGTTGAAGATGCAATAGCTGTGTTTGTTCTAGAAAAGAAGCTTCCACAGAGGGACTGCAGCAGATGAGCTATCAATTAATCCCTCTCTGTAGACAAAGTTCTAAGTGTGAAGGTGAGAATTACTGAGTCATTCCTCTCAGGGCTGAAAACCCTAGTTTGATTCTGGCATAATTAAGTTTTCTCTTCACAAACACAGAAGGAGAAGAAGGGAAACAGCAGAAAAAGAAAAAGCCATGCATGCTACCACAAAGCTTTTTCAACATGCAGTTACAAATTTCTGTGTCATTTTATAATTCTCAGGTCTTAATTAAAATACTACATTTCTCTGACTCATGGTGCTGTAGGATGCATGTATATTATTCACATGAATACTAATCTCTTCCCAGGTAGGAGGCTGATTTTCTCAGGGGATATATAATCACATCACATATGGAAACTTCTTGTGTGTCTTCTTTTTTCTTTCTTTCTTTCAAATTTCAGCCATATCATTAACAACTAAGAGTCATAAGAACCTTTCCAGTAACCTCTGTGACAGAAATCCATCAGTTTTGACCTGTATGCTAGAGCTCCATGTGTATTAATAAAAAGATAGTGCACACTGGGGAAGGGGAACATAAGAAAGAGATGGAGGTATCACTTCAAACATTGAGGACATAAGCAGCTTCAAGTGCTGGAACAAAAAAGGAGGGTAGTGCTCTTGAAAGCTTCCAGGTAATAACAGAATGTGAGAAGATTTTAGTAAGGTGACCCGAGAAATGAGCTATGACCTTTTCTAACTACCAACAGAACTACCTGGCTAGACTATCATTACAGGGACCTTTAAAATACTCAGCTGGATAGTCTGTATTCCTATCAATGACTTTCAAACAAGATCCAGGAATAAGTTGGTGATGCACAAGGTACAGAATGCAACTAGCAGATATGTTCTTCTAGATTTGGGCAATGGCACAGAGAGAAATGATGATGCAAATGCATCTGAGAAAACAGTGACACTCTTCCCTAGATACCTTAGAAGGAAATGATTAGACAAGCTAAAAATCACTACATAGTTCAAGAATACAAATAGAAAAATCTCAGAAAATTAGCAGCTAGAGCTTAAAGGACATGGGAGTTCAGGAAGCTGTTAATAGTTAATGAAACAGCACTAACACAAAAAACACAAGCTATCCCAGTGTCCAGAAACAAAAGGACATAGGAAAAGACATAGCCCTCTAAAGAGGGCTTGAATCCACTTGAGGAAGTTTTTAGGGATAAACATGACTGGCACAGGAAAAAAAAAGTCAAAATGTTGAAGACAAAATTAAACACCTAGCAGAGAACACACAATACGCTTGAAAAAACAAGGCTGCTGCTCATAGGAAGGCAAAGCTGTCATCAGATAGTATTAAGAAGCCTGGAATATTTGATGCCTTAATTGCTTCAGGTCTTCACTGACAACCACAGTCAGGCAGATGACAGAATCAGTACTGGTTTTTAAAAAGGGTGGGGTAGGGGGCTGAAGTTCAGCAAGTAGTACAAAACAGGCTGTAGTAAAGGAAAACAAATTCGAAGCAGGTAAGGTAGTTATTTCTAAGTCAGTTGGCCCTGACAAATCTTCATCCTCAGGTACCAGGTTGCCATGCTAACAATCACAATACACTAGCAAGTTGAAAAACAAACAATACACTTAGGATTTGGAACGGACAAACCAAGCATTTATGCTTAAAAGATAAGAGGAGGAAGACTGAGATAATTATGAAAGCAGTAACTTGACTTCCCCCCCCTTCTGGGAATTGAAGACTGGAACAAATAACCAAAATATTTTCAAATCTTCTAGAACATAAAAAGGAGAGAAATAGCACCAAGTGTGGTTTCATCAAGAGTAGAACTGTGTCCAATGCATTTAAATTTCTTCTATGACAAACTAAATTAGTCTTAGAGGCAGGAGAACAACAGCAGAAGTTTTATATCCTGAGGTCTGGTTGAATTGCTAAAACAGTTGCAGACACTGGAAAAAATTACACTCACACCCAAAGAATACATCAAGCAGGGTCCCTCAAGCAGATCTGGTAGCACACAGCCAGACAGCTTGGGTACTACACAACTATTTTACATACAACTTGAAGGATTTGTGGATATAACAGATGAGGAAGAGACAGACAGAAATGTGCTTAAGGAGTGAAAAAAACAATTCTGTAAGAACAAGTGCAAAACCATATTCAGTTGTAATCCAACATAAATATAGGCTAAGGAACAACAGAAAAAGCTCTTCTTCAGAAGGAACCTCAACTCTGGAAAGGGTAAGAGGCTAAATATGCCTCTAGTTAGTCTGCAATACAAAGACACCATCACAGCAGGACAGATGGTATCCTGGGGTTACACTCTGTAAAACAAAGTCTTCATTGCTCTGTAGTGCACACAAGCAGGCTCTCAGCTGGATTTCTACATTCAGTTTTGGATGCTGCACTTCAGGAAAGGCAAAGAATACGAGAAAAGAAACAAAAAGCCGGATTAAAGAGTATCTAAAAAACAGCAACAAAAACAAACCAACAACAAAATGTCAAGAAAAGACAAAAAGAAAAGGGTCATTTAGTGAATATGAGAACAGTTCAGCAGCCCTGCACTATTACAGAGAGGAAGGGAATGAGTTCTGCTCCTTTATTCCTTGTCCTAATCACGAGAAATGGATTTATGTGACACCAGGGAGATCTAGAGCAGGTAAGGAAAAGCCTTTGGACAGTAAAGACAGCTAAACTGTGGAGCAGGTTGCTGGAAAGCTCCATCTCTTATGCTTTTATGTTTTATGGGAATTTGGGATCAACAGTTGTTAGGACTGGTCAAGGCAAAGGAGATCATGACATTTTGCTATGATAACTAAAAGAGTGTTTCTGTAATGGTGCTTTCAAAGCATGTCTTCTCTCCAGTTAATCAGAACCACAAAGACTGATGTTGAACCACCTCATGGACCTTGTATCCTCTCAGAAAAAGATACTCAGTGAGAAGTTTCACTGAATCTCTTGTCCCTTCTAGTACACTTGTGCACTTGTTTTCTATAAGGCACAGAACTATTTCACTTGCATGCTCCTCAAAACTGCAATAGAAGTTCCTTTTCTTAAATACTAATGGTGTTCTTAAATTTCACTTTCCATGTCAAACTGACAGTTTTGACCCAGATCTCTTGTGCTTAGAAGCAAGATAACACAGTAATTGCTAGATGGGAAAGAATTTACAAACCAGGTAAGCCACAGGAAAAACTAATTCTGCTATGGCATTTCAGATGCTTCCCTAGATACCAAAAAAAAAAAAATTTGTTTTCCTAAAAATGTGCAATTAATCCAAAAGAGAATGAGAAGTCCAGCTACTGATAGATACTCTAAAATAATTTCTTATAAAAACAAAGCAAAAGAGCTCTAGAAGAAAGCAGTATTACACTTTGGGTAGTAGGCAATAGTTTATCATCCATAGAATGTGAACACCATATGTTATCTTTCTGTGGGCATGCAGATGGATGAAAGCATAAGATTTCATTTTAAAAAATACCACTTTTTGGGTCTTAATCGCTGTTTTCTAAAACAAGAGTGTTTACACTGTTGAAGAAAATGTCATAACCTTTTCCTTTTGACTTCCCAAATCAAGATTATTTATTTTTAAGCCCTACTTTCATGAGCTGGAAATACCAAGACACATTATACACCCACTTTCAATTAGTATATATAAAAATATTTGATGTGAAGTTTCCCAAGGAACATTTTCACACAACAAATAATACTCCTATTAAGCTAACAAGCTATCCTTAAATTGCCTTCAGAAAAAAATTTCATCTCCAATAGTTTAACACAAATAATTTAGTCCCAGAGATTATTCTTACTACTTACAAATTCAGAGATCAATGTTCTGCTTCTGCATCTTTTCTGATATTAATTTTTAGTTCCACACAATGATGCTAAAAATGTATGGCAGAATTAGATAGTTCAATGACCATCATAAGATGCTGCAGTCCTAAACAATACTTTTTCTTTTTCCTTTTTTTTTTTAATTTTCGTCTGCAAAACATCAAAACTTTAAAAGGTATCTTACAAGGAAGAAGTGAAACTGTCAGCCACAGGTGTAAACCCCAGGTAGCATATAGCAGGAGTGATGCAATACTCCATCCTACCTCTTGAAGCCGCAGTCGAACTTTGCTAATGGCTCTAATCCAATGGGCTCTTGCTGGAGGAAATGGTGGTGGCTCGATGTCACCATGGTAGCTTAAAGGCGAAAAACAAAAAATCACTACATGATAAAACACTCCTCTGTAGCATTCAAGAGTAGCATTAAACATTACACAGTGCGATCACAACTTCAGCTTTGGAAGCTGAAGTAATCACAGGCTCTGGTCAACAAAGCCCTGCACATGCTCTGGGATGTCAGGCTAAAGCGGAGGTTTCCTCATAGACTGGAACCATCTTGGAAAATGATGAGCTGGGAGATAAAAGTAACGATATAATCCAGCTCCAGGAGTAAGATGCTGACATCAGAAAAGCAGTCTAAGATACCTGATGAATCAGTTCAACATACTGGTACTGCAACTGCATGCATAAAGAAAAAAGATCTTCTATCCCCATCTCTGTTGCAGGCTTCTTCTAAACACTGCCTCTTCCTGTTCACACCTACTGCTACAGATCTACAGCCCCTCATTAGTAGAAACACTGTTAGGAGGTCTCAGCTGTGGTTTTCCCCATTCACTGCATGTTTCTCACTCCACCCTTTCCTATAGCTTTTCAAGAGGGCATGAGCATCTCACAACACATTTTACATGCCCTAATACTATAGTACATTAAGCCTTTGGTTGAAATCTTCTTTTTCATTTTGCTGAGGTGCAAAACACCAAAACAAACATTCTTCCCTCTTTCCAAAGCACCTAGCACTGCTGGCAGTACATTTAATAGAAAACAAAGAAATGAACTAGCACCCAACCAACCAAAGCCAAAAAATAATCCCACTGCTGAGAACAGCATCCATCCATGCTAGACAACTTGCTCAGGTAGAACTCTGAGGATCAAAATCCGGAACTCAGTTCCATACATATTCTATGAAGACAAGAAAACACTAACAGAATGGAGAGAAAGGAAGCCAGTGCAAGAGTATCTAAGTTAGATGCCTAAATTAGCCTGAAATAGACTATGTGAATAACCTTCCCCATGAACAAATATAGGCCAGCCATTCTGGAACAAGACTCCTGCTGCTCCGTAAGGCGAAGAGTAAAGTGAGTCAGAGTTTAAAAACAGTTTAACACTTTTTTTTATGTCTTCTTTTCCTTTTTTCATCTTTAGTATAAGGGTTGCCCACACATGAACTGCTGTGGCTAATCCTGTCCTCAAGAGAAGTAACACCAGCTGTACACTTCAAAAGATAGAGGCAGGCAGACATCTTTCCAGGTATCTAACTGAATTAGATGTAAACATCCCCTCATACTCACAAAAGTATAACCACATCTACTCTAGGGGTTGCAACAACGTAATTACCTCATGGAAAAAAATGTCACTCCCTACATAGTCAAATTTTAAATTCCTGTAAAACCTATACAAAACCCAGCACGTTACTCCCCCAAACTTCATTGAAATATTTCTGAAGCCTGCCTTCAATACTGCTGACAGCTTGGAAAGCCCAACTGCAGGGACAAGAAAAGCTGCCACAGTGAGTCAGAGCAACATGTCTATTCACGTTGTAATTCCACAACCTCCAACCACATAAACACTAACTGTGGTAGCCTACTACACAGGAACGGAACTAGTGCAGCACCAAGCACGACTGCATGTAGTTCTTGGATGCCTACACGTGAGCTCGATCACAGATGAGCAATGGAAGCAGCTATCTTTGGGCCAGACTACATTCATCAAGCCAGAATAAGTAAATACAGCAAATGAGCTTCACAGCACTAGCAGGCCTTCCTCTCTGCACACGTAGCAAACATGGGTGAAGGTCAGCCAATGCCTCATAAGTAACTAGTCCTGCATATAAAGATGTTTCACAGATCAGCAACATCGATTCAGTTCTTACAAAAGGCTGAAAGAACAACGTGCAAAATTTGCCCCACAAAATAGCAAAGAGAAGAATCCTCTTTGAACTAGCTGAAAAGAACCCAGGAACAGTTTTACCTACCTTACTTGGGCTGCTACATCAGCATCATTGAGCTTCTCAGGTCCCAGAGGTAGCTGAGCTGCAGAATGGTCTGCAGGTTTCTCCTCTGTCTCGCAGACCTTCTCCTCCTGTCCTTTGTTGTGAGGCTCTTCCTGCTCCCTGGGCAATGCCTGACCATCTTTCTGGTAGCTGCCCGAACTGTGGTAGGAATGATCTGACTCTTTTTCCTGATGATCCTCTTCTTGCTCAGAGCCATGGGTACTTTCATGGAAATGGTCCAGCTCACTTAGATGAGAGCTCCCCTGGCTGACATTGCAAGAGGAGCCATATCTACTACTGCCAGCAGGACTATGAGAGAATAAGGAAGTCCATCAGAAAAAAACAATGGCTTGGAGAAACACAAAGCAATCAGCACATCTAACAAACTGAGTGGGATGCTAAATATTACTGAAAAGACATATTATGAAGTCATATTTAACTGTGATATTTCCTGAACTAGACTTCTGTACCTCAAAACCTTGGAAGGCAGTAGAAATACTCCATGCACAGCCTACCAGTATATGGACCATATACGCCAATGGTATCTCTTTCAGTCTGACTGACTAGTTCTTCACTTTTTATCTGCCAGAAACCGCTAGTGAAGATATTCTAATAACCAGACAGGAATAAGAATGGAAACATAGAAACTCAGAGTGGAAGTGTTTCAGTCTTCTACAGTTTCACTACAGCTAGGGTCTTTACCACAGCCACTTAGGCTGACTTGTTAAGATGTACAGTTAACTGAATTTTACATCTATATATATTACACATTTATGATAAAAAAAAAATGCAGTTAAGATTTAAGTTTGTCAAGACTATCAACTTTAAACCTTTTACAAAAGCAGAGCAATTGTTCAAGGGGAAGCCACATATCTCACTCTAATGAAGCTTTTTCAACAATTTGATTTACATTTACACAGGAGTGTGACCTCTGTGATTCAAGACACCACTTCCAGGACTGAATTCCTAGAATCCTCACACAAAATACAGTGGATGGAGCTTTCATGCAGTCAGGAGAACTATGACCAAGAATTAAGAGAAGAATTTGAAGCCAGATAGGAAGCCTTGGGAGCGCAGTGTTGCAGCTGTGTGATCACAGGCAGAAGTTTCGCTTAAATCATGCACAGCCCTAAGTTTAGCAAGTGTCTGTTTTGATTTTTTGTGGCAACTGTAACTTAACACATGCACAGCTGTGACTGAACACAAATGTATAAAATATTGATACCTTCCTTTAGTGGCTTTCCTAACTGCATGAAATAACCTTGCACAGATTTTAGGAAGAGCAAGCATTAGAATACCTTCACTGATATCTCTGAAAATGTTGTAAAATCTTCAATGATGTGAAATGAACCTTATTAGTCATATAATACACCAGCACTACATTAAACTTCCGTCTAAAATTAAAGCCTTTACCTTGCATTTTGAAAAAAAAAAATTAAAAATCCTCTGCCTTTTAGTACCTTTTACTTACTGTTACTTTTTTCTTAGTAAATGCAACGTAATTATCACTGAATAAGAAAGCAAAGTGAATTGTATGCAGCAGAATTAACACACAGGAACATGACTTCTGGAAGGTTAATGAAATTAGCACTAAAAACACTTCATTCAGTGGGACACAGTATAAGGACACGGGCAATCCAATTACACTTACAGCAAAGAGTGGAGAAATGTAAGAAAAAGGTGACAAGGGCTTGTGCATAACTAGTGACTGCAGTTTGCCACATCCTTCATGACAGCTGTCAGTAATACCACAAGCACTTGAAAACGAAAAGGGATGGGATTGAGGTACAAGCATCAGACACCAAGGCCAATATCTACTGCTGCAGTACTGCATTATAAATGGTCAAAAATTTGAAACCATTTATTATGCCTCATTTTAACTAGCCTTTTCTCAGTCAGTTGTTCCATGCTATTCACATCTGCAGCCTGTGTGCTAGGCTGAAGCATTGCTCCATTAGGAGCAGAATCAGGCTCAGTTTCCTTCAGTTCAGACTGATCTGATGTGTGTTCTTCTGCCTGATCTTCCTTCTGCAGATCACCTGAAATCACATTCTGCTTATCTTCTGACTCTTTACCAGACTTCTCTTCCAGCGCTTTGTTAGATGTATCATCAGCAGTGCTTGCACCAGATGGTTCTTCAGAAAGTTCAGTGTCTACAATGTCAGGCTGCTCTGAAGATGAGTTTACTTCTATATTTGCATCAGTCAGTTGGTCTGAGACTGCAGATTTTGAGTTTTCATCTGAACTGACTGTTCCTAACACCTTGTCATCTGGTTTTGACAAAACCTGAGGTGGTACATGTGGTTCCTTTTTGGCAGAGGTTTCCCTACCATCTTTCTGCCAGGGAAAGGAGAAATCTAGCTTTTTCCCAAATACTGCACCTTGGGCACTCTCTGGCTTACTCACCTTTTCTTCACTACCACCTTCAAACAGAGTTGAAGAAAATTTCTTAAAACTGGACATGAGGCCCTGATCTGTCCCTGCTTTATTAACAGAAGGGGGCTGCTGAGAGAAGAATGACCCAAATGGCTTTCCACTATCAGCAGATGACATAAAGCTGAACTTCGGCAAACTGGGCATGTTTGGTATTTCGAAGACAGATTTACTGCTGTTTGTCTCTGGAGGAACATTGCTAGGTTTACCCTGTTTCTTTGAGTCAGATTTGGAAGCAATCCCTTCTGCAGGCACCTCATCAACTGCTAAATCTTTCTTCTGTTCATCAGCTTGCTCCTTTATCTCAGCTGTCTTCTCCTCATTCAGCTGGAGCAGATGAACACTGGGCTTATCAGTGGGAACTGTGGATTCTCTGCCACTATTACTGATCTCCTGTTGATCAATATCAGTATTGGGCTGATCCCCTGTAATAGTAGGTTCTGATGCAGGTGTAGCACATTCATCCAGCTGGGAAAGGTCTGTGTCTGCCCCACTAGCTGGGACTTCCACTTCCAGTTCAAGCCCATCAGAAGAGCCAGTCTGAAGGATGTCAATGGCTGCCTTGTCTGTAGGAGTAGCTTGCTCCTCTGTTACATGTGAAGACCCCACATCTAGCTGACCTGTATTTACATCAATCTGGTCAGTGGCCTCAGCCTGCTCTGTATCAATAGCATTACTGAAATCAGTCTGGCATGGCTTAGTATCTGTTGTTGCAGAGGGCTGTGCATCATTGTCCAACTGCAGAATCTCAAGGGCTTGATTTTCACCAGAGACTGTTGTTTCTGGAGTGATGCTCAAAGTTTCCTCTTTACAGGTTTCTGAGTTCCTATTTTCCTCAATTTCTGTTTTCATAGGGAACTCTTCTGTGGTATTTTCTCCCTCTGAAGCAGGCAAAATATCCTCCTTCAGAGAGCTTGTCACGTCTGTTTTAGCCTCTGTAGCTGCAGCTGTATTTTCTGCCTCCATCGTTTCTTTTGCTGGAACAGACCCAGCACCAACTTTCGCAGTACTGTGTTGAGGTTTAGGGATGGGTTTTGGAGGCACCTCTTTTGGAGATTCTTTTGGACCTTTGAAGATGCCAAAGAGATCATTCGTGAAAGACGGTGCTGGGGCACTTGGGAGTGATGAGAAACCAAAGAAAGAGGAGCTTTTCTTCTGTGCAGTAGGAGGTGTGGTAGCTTGAGGTTGGGAGAAGAAACCAGAAAACGTTTTAGGCGGTTTCATTTTTGTCATGAAACTTGAAAACATTTCAACCGAACAATCCAGCACTGATTTATCGCTCTCAGTTTCCTTAGGTTTGTTTTGCAAATTAGGCGCCTCTGGCATTTTAGGAGAGTGTAGCTCCTGTGCCTGTTGTAACCTGTCACCAAGAGATTGTTCAGGTAATTTATGTTCTGACAACTCGTGCTCTACACATACTTCTTCAGAGACCATTTCACCTTTCACATCGTTTGTAGCATTTAAGTCATTGAGACTCTGGGAATTCACTTCAGCATCTAAGATCATGCTGCAACTCTTGTTTTCAGAAGCTTGTTCTTTTGGAGAATATGGCTCTTCTTCAACAGGAAATGAAACACTGTCTGTTTCCTCTGTGCTATGCAAAGCATCCTCTTCTGCCTCTAGAGAAACAGTCTGTTGGTCCTGAGAACCCTCCTGCTCACTGGGAGGCTGAAGACAAGGACCAGAAGCAAATGAATTGGGTACTGCAGTGTCATCAGTCTGTGGAAGCTTCTCCAGGCCCCTCTCTTCAGCTACCTCAGGAGCATTTTCTACCTTTTCCACTGCTATAACTTCTGATTCATTTTCAGCGGTTGTGAAGTTATTAGACATTTGTTTGCCCATCACTGCTGCAATAACATCATCCACTTCCTTTTTATTGTTCACAGCTTGTTGCCTGGCAGAACTGCTAATTTTGACACTGGGGTCAGGGGAAATATTATGCTTAGAGTTCACTGGTTTAGCTGCTTTTGTATTATTTTCCTGTGTTGGAACACTTTGTGGCTTTTCATCCATAAAGGACGTCAAACTGAAGAAGCTAAAGCTGGTACTTCGTTGAGGTACACTCTTCTCAGCAGTTGGACCACTGGAGAAGAAAGAGGGCAGATGAAACAGCCCCTCTGTTTCTTGCTGCTTCCCAGCAGCAGGAGCAGCAGGAGCAGCAGGTGCTGAAGGCTTTGGCTCCTCTGATCCTGTGAAGAAGGAGAATATGCTCCTACTGGCTGGCTGTGATTTCGAAGCAGTGACACCAGAAAAGCTGAATGGCAAACTGAAACCCGACTCTTTAGGTGTCTGACCTGGTGTTGGTTTGCCCCGACTACCTGGGCCTCCTAAGCGATTTCCTCCTTGTTGCTTTGGTGTCGCCACAGGTACATTGCTTTGCTGCATTGCTGACCGACTAAACTGGCTTACTTTGGGACCTACACCCACTGGCTTCTGTGAAGCATTCCCAGGAGGCGCTTTTTCACTCTCAAGAGATTCTTCCTCAGCTTTCCTCATTTGTTGTTCCACTTGCACCCCAGAAGAGACTTGCCTGTCCTTGTCCACTGTTCTCACTCCATCCTTAGAGGTGGAGGACAGGCATGGCATACTGGCACTCTGAAGACCCCCAGATTTCTCAGTTTGTTGTCTCGACTCAGCCACAGTTCTGCTATTGGGTTTTGGCAGAGTCTTAGTACTTGGGGCTGGTTGAGAAGACACAGCCTCCCCTTTGAAGAGATCTCCAAGAGATCCAAATAATGATGAGATGCTGGAGGTTTCTTTCTGTTCTGGCTGTATTACCTTTTCTGGTTTATCACTTTGACTTTTTTGCACATCTGGTGATGGCTGTGGTGATTTGCTTACTTGTGTTTTAAAGAAATCAAAAAACCCAGAAGTTTGGGGTTTGTTGGCCGCTGAGCTTGCAGGAGACTCTTCTCCAAGACTGAACAATTTCAGAGCACTTTTAAATAATGTCTCCTCAGGCTCAGTGGTTGGGTGGCTCTGATTTGGCTGTGACTGACCAGGTTCATTAATAGTCACATGCCCTTCAGGATGCTTGGAAACCGGTGTTGCTTTAGTAGGTCTCTCTTCTCCTGTAGGCCTGCCATTTGGAGCAGTTTGGCTCTGTTGAGAGGGAGATTTTGTTAATCCTGTTTTTTTAACATGGATGTTTTCGTTCTGATTAAATTTTGGCTTTTCATTTCTAGCAGCATCCACATTAAGTTTTGATGAAGTATTTCTTCTTGGTTCCGAGGTAACAGGAAACCTTTGCCCTGTTTGTGCCTCATCTAATTTTCTGTTTGGTGCAAGTGATAAAACATCAGTTTTATTTTCAGATGATTTTGACTCTGTGTCTGTTCTCTTCAAGGAAGAGTGTTCAGATGTGTCAGGATCAGGACCTGAAGACTTACCAATTAATCCACCCAGTGCAGAAAATAATGAGCTAACTTTGTTCACTGGTGTTTTTTTATCTTCCTCAGTCTTTTTTGCTTCTGTTACTTTTTCAGTAGATGCCACAGTTTCTTCTGCTTTAGAAGCAGACTGAAACAGATGAAAACCGAAGAATCCTGATGACCCACTGCCAGAAGTTGTCACAGGGAAAGCCTCATCCACTTCCTTAGTGTGTACTTCCTTACTTGGCGATTTATTGAAAGCTGCCCTTGAATGTGTTCGGAGATCAAGGGTTAGTGGAGACTCCTCTGAAAAACTCAGGGTTTCCTTCTCAGGTCTAAAATCTACTTTGAGTTTTTGAAGTTTATAACCTGAAAAATCTAATGGCTGCTCTCTCTGATAATAAATAGACTCTTCAAACATTTGTGAAAAAGTCTCCAAATTCATATTCATTAGCTGATCACTCCTCTGCAAAGCTACTGACAAATCCAGGGGTTTATTTGTCACATAATCATCTAAAGGCTCTTCTTCAGCAAACCAGAACAGCTCATCTTCACTGCCAAGAGGGACCTTAAAGCCACAAACAGCAATTGTGTTGTCTTCTAGCACAGCTCTTGGAATGGAATCCATTTGAAAATTATAATCCCAGCAGTCTGAGTAGGAGTAAGTTTCAGGAGCACACACATAGACATACTGTCCAGTGGGATCAGTGAGCAGTGAATACACATACTGGCTGTCACTGTACATGTAGTATCCACAGTCACCATCTTCTGAGGGCCACCATATACCCTGTTCAAGCATCATTAGCCACTCCTGATACTCCTGGCTATAGGATGAGTACATAAAGCTCTCATCCATACTTAAAGTCTCTTGGTCAATTAGAGTCCACATAGTTCCATCACAGCCAGAGGAGTAGCTTAAATCCATGGGCAACTCTTCAAACGAGTAACTGACATCTCTTTCAAATGGTGGCAAGTTAGTGTAACTTTCACTGAGGGAATTAGCATTCCAGGAATTATTTTCTTCTGAACAAACATCCTGAAACATTAACTGGTCAAATGACTCATATGACATTGCACTTAAATCTAAACTCTGCCTGTCAAAACTGGCATTAGCCTGCCAAGCCATCACGTTGGCATTTCCATCCTTCTTACAGAGATTCACTACAGTATCATCTTCAGGCCAGTCCAAGAACTGAGGGGGCAGGACAGAGTTTTGATTTAACACATAGTAAACCGGTACTGCTATTTCGTGAGTGTTAGCCAGGTCCCCAGCTTCATATTCCCATTCAAAGCTACAATGGTTTCTTGTTTCCTGATAAGCTGAATACTGGCCCATAAGGTTATAGCTTTTATTAGTCAAATTCGGAAATTCATTTGATCCTTTGTTTACGAGAGTTGGAAGAACTCTAGAGCCTGCATCCTGAGGAACAATATGCCTACTATTTACAGACTTTCCAGATAAGTCTTGTACCTTGTCTTGAGGATTTAGTGCATCAGGGAGTATAGGAGGCCCACTGGGGGTAGCAGGGGGCTCAACAGTTTTATTTGCTCTTGCACTGAATGGGCTATCAGTAGTTTTGGAAGTGTCCCTCATCTTCAAACTGTCCAGTTTCTCCTTTGGCTTGGGGAGAAGATTTTTAAAGAAGCTAGAAACTTCCTGCTTTTCTCCAGTACTGCTTTGGGCATCAGAAGCTGTTTCTGAGTTGCTGGGTTTTGTCTCCACACCAGAATCCTCACCTTTATCAAACAGTTTCATGAAGCCTAGAGAGTGTGTTTTCACCTTCTCTTGGTTACATTCAGACAAGTTTTCACTTGAAGCAAGTTTAAATAAGCCAGAAAATAATCCAGAAGTGCTTTTCTGGCCATCACTCTCACTTCTAGCGGTTATTTCTTGATTATTGGCTGTGTTTTCATTGGAAGAAATGCGAAGAAACCCAGAAAGAAAACCTGGTGTGTGCTGCTTCTGCAGATCATCTGTGCTTGCAGCTTCTGGCCCTCTAGCTGAAGAGGTGGATTCAGCTGAGCTGTCACTTACATTGGGTGCATTCGGTACTTCTCTCATCAATTCTCCTTGTACATTTCTAGGTTCTTCCTGAGTACTCTTAGTTCTCTTCTGCTCTCCTGCAGCCTTAAGGGTGGCAGAGGCACTCTCCTCATGTTTATTTCTAATTACTTGGGCACTAGACAAGTTTTCTTTATTCATGTTTTTTGTTTGTACAAGTTCCTCCTTATGGTCTGATAAATTTGGAACAGAGCTAGATTTTAATGAAATAGCATTTTCAGAATTACTGCTTCTGTCTTCAAGCAAAGAAATGCCACTTGACTTCTGATGACCTCTTTGGTCCTGTGAAGCTCCCAGATTTTCCACAGAAGAAAATTTAAATAATGAAGGAATGAAGCCTCCTTTCTCCTTTGTATGTTCCTGCTTTTCTGAAAAACCCAACCCACTGAAAAAAGGAAGTTTCCCACTGAAAGGAAACGAGTGTCCTTCATTTGATGAGTTACTTTGTCTTACATCCTCTTCAGACTTACGTCCCTCAACATGCCCAGGTGTACTTTCTTTCTGCCCTTGTTCAGCAGAAGGAAGCAACAACTGACTGAAAGACTTTTTGAGTGGAGTGAAAAAGCTTTCAGATGTTGTACCCTGATCTTGAGGTTGTGATTTAAGTTCCGTATTATCTCTATTCTGCTTGTTTCCCAGTCCACGATCCATAGCATGCTGATCTCTCAAGCAAGTTGCAGGCGGCTGCTCCCTGGCAGTGGGTGCAGCCTCTTTTGCAGTGGCATCTGGCTGCTCTGCAACATGATGCAAATCTGGCTGCTTTTGTGGCACATCCGGATGCTTGGGAGCCAGGAGACCATCGAAACTGGCTTTCAGACTGAAGGAACTGACCGAGTTAGTGAGCTTGCCAAAGATTGAAGACACAGAAGGGCTATTTGCATTTACCTCTGCCTGACTCTTAGTTTCACTCGTCTGAATCTCTGAAATAATGCTGCTGGTCCTGGTTGCTGTCTGTCCAAACGGTTTCTCGCTTCTCTTTGCCTCATCTGCTTTCACAGCACGGCTCTCCTCCTTGGCATGCTCCTCTTTTGTGACTTCTTGTTTCGGCACTTCCTTCTCAGAGAAGATCTTTAAAGGATTAAGCATGCCTAGAACAGAATTCACAACTGAATATTGGTTTGGCTGGCTGTCAGCAGTATTACTGTGTGGCTGCTGGGGCTCATGCGGTACAGAAGCCTTACTGTCCATCTCAGTGGCTTCTGGCTTGTTGGAGTTTAAGTTCTGGGCTTTTTTATCACCACTTATTTGGGGTGGTAGCAAAGAGTGAATGGAGAACTTGGTGTCAGCTTTCTTATCTGCCATCACTTCAGAAGATGAACTCTCACTTTTGGACTTACTAGAAAATACATTAGAGATTCCACTTTCTGATAAGGTTTTGGGTTCTGTGTTCTCTGGAGTGAAAGAAACAAGCTTTTCAACAGAGGCTGTAAGGTGCTTTGTGCTTGACCCTACCTTTTCAGTGAAAGAGCTGAACAGGGAATTCACTGTATTCTTAACACCTTGTAAGTCTGGGAGAGATTCAGATTTGCCCTTGGTACTCTCCTCTGCAGCAGGATGTTTGGTCTCTTCAGTCTTTTTACCTTCTACTGCATTATCTGCATTATCCTGCTTTGGTAATGTGCTCTCAGCATTTTTTTTGGTCTCTGGTAATGTACCAAATTTGCTGATTTCTTCTTCCTTTTCAGCCAAATATTCTGAAACTGATTCTACCAGACACTGAAGTTCATCCATCGTGTCTATGTACTCCTCACTGGGTTCTTCAACAGGAGACAGTGTTAAATCTTGCATAGGATGGCTATGCTTGCTCCCTTTAGTCTTGTGTTTTTTATCACAGCTAGCCTTTAACTGGGAGCCTAGATCTGCAGGGTAATTGAGTGTGAGGTTTCTCAAATGGCTGATGTCAGAATCACACCATGTTTCTGAAAGCGTAGCCACTTCCTCATCTGAAACAGGTGAGTATTGGAACTCATCAGAAGCACTGCTGTCAAATTCCTCAAGGATATCCACAGGCACAAAAGTGTTATCTGGCATCCCTACGAGTTTCCTATCCCCACTGTCACTGAGGTGAAGTGACCCCTCATGGTTCACTCCCTGCTTGCTGGGCAACTTGCCACTTTTAACCATTAAGCCATTTTTGTACGGGCGTAAGATGGGATAAGTAGGTAACTGTTTCTTACTTTTGGAGCTGCTGGTATATTTTCCAGTTCTACCATACTCTGGGAATTCATCACTGGGTTCAGAACCAGTTGGCACACCATTGAAATACACTGTTTTCTCAACAGGAAACTGCAGACCTTCACTACTTCCCAGGCTGATTTGTTCACTTTCATCAAAGCTGTATCGCAGCTTCTTTTTCCTTCTCCTATCTATTGTATCATATTCCTGAGGGTACCTAGGGACATCTACAGACCCTGACTGCACACACACATTTGGGCAGCACCTTGATCTTTCACAGTGATTGAATTTTTCTCTTTTTGAGAGTGTTTTCATCTTTTTTATGTTTTTTTCCTGCCAACTTCTATTTTTATGACTCTTTTCTAAGAATTCCTCTATTTGCAGTTTTCCTAGCTCTTCATAGTTACTTTCCTGTTCTTCTTCTCCATCTTCATAGTTAAATGGAATGATCCTGACTCTTTCATTTCTAGCTAGAGATCCTTGTCTACGATGAGAAATAAAAGGGGGTTGAAGGGAAAGGAAAAGAGATAGGGGGAGGGGGAAAAAAAGAAAAAGAAGGGGGGGAAAACAGTTTTAAAAGAACTCTACAAATGACAGAAAAAATAGTAATGAAAAACATGCATTAAATAAAGGGAAATTAAAATAAGAAGCATCCAGAAATCACAAAATTGAAAACCTGCCAATCTACCACCTGATTACTTCAATAGTCAAAAAAACCTAGCATGGGTTGCAATATTCCACCAGATACAACTGCACAAAATTTAGAAACGCCTGTTTGAAGGAGAACAGGTTTTTATGATCAAGTGGGAGCACACAGCCTTTGCTGAACCAGTACCCTGCTGCTGCCTTTTTAAGCATGCTGAAGAAACTCACCTATTACAGTAACAGGACTATGTTGAGATACAGTGCCCACACATACCATCCCACTATGCTACATGTGTATTTTGGTCACTCTAGGCTCCAGATTTTGTTTTAGCAGTATTCATAAAGCACACAAGGACTTTGTTCCTCCTGAGGGTGGCTACAGAGCAGAGACTGCATGCAGTGACTCAGGAATCATTGGGTTCCAGGGAGGTGGGGACATGGGACAAAACGCAAACTGTGACACCAGCAACACAAGGAGTCCCAGCTACTCCTTTTGCTAGGAGGGGCATCATCACTGCTAATTCCCCCAGGGGACTCCTACCAACACAGAATTAAGATCAGAGGTGCTGCTACAGGATAAGAAAGCAAACCAAAACACTGGCAGTGGATATTATCCCATAGTAAGTCTCAAACACTTCTCAGGATCTGTACTTCCCATGTACAATATATCTAAACAGATCCAGCAATCTATCTTTGTCCTTTGTGGGAGAATGGATTGAAGTAGCTAGCGTTTCACCACCGGTATGAAGCTTCATAAAAATCCAAAGATTTGGGGATTAATTCTTAATCCTTCTGATCAACAGCTATCTAACTGTTCAACAACCCAAAGGCTTGTAGCAAGAAAGCTTGTTCTTTATCTAACTCTCCCAAGAAAGGTTCCTGCCAGCCTACACCCACTCAGAGAGTGGGTGTGGAAAAAAAAAAAAAAAAAGAAAAAAAACCACCAAACATCAAAACATTCATTTGAAAGATGCAGTGCAGCTTTGTCTCATATGATAAATTTCTGAGAACTAGGCAGCATGAGGGCATACATGCCTTGACCCTGTAAGACCAGGGGAGAAGCAAGAGAGGGAACACAGGCATTGTGGATACTGCTAACACAAGAGTCTTCACCTTGAGAGTTACCTGGGGCACCTCAATATAGGATACTGATGGGATAGCCCTGAGAGGAATAGGTAATTGCATTTTCACTACTGCTGGTTTAGTGCTTCATTCCACCAGCATTAGCTAACTTACATTAACTGGAAAGATACTTGCTACTTTAAATGAGCATTGTTGTACACAGTTTAGAACACTTACCAAACTTCTTGCTTGCAATTTTAAGGTGCTAATTGTGATCATTTTCTTTAAGAAGATAATTACATTTAAAAGCATCCAAGGGCTACCATAGTTACTGGATCAAGCCCTTCTAATCTCAACTGACAGCAGTGGAAGATACATGAATGCCTGAAGCATCATTAGCCGTAAATGCTACACCAACAATTGACTAATGTAGACATAAAAGGAATTACTTCTCTTTCTAATTGAGCTTCTTCCTCCCCTAACTGTTTCCCCTACAAAAGCATTTCTTTTACTAGAAATAAAGCAATGACAAGAAGTCCAACACCTGAGAGGCGAAAAAGATGACAACATCAGCCCAGCCTTTATCTACCACAGATCTGAAATACAGCCATGGCAATCAGCAGGAATCAGCTGAAATGTATCACAAGACCACAGCAGCAACAGCAAGGCAACAGGCACACAGGCTGCAAAGAGGTCAACCCACCTATCAGACAGATCTAGAGAGCGCCTGCTCTCTAGTGAGCACTGGCAGCTTGTCGTTTGACTAGACTCAGATGTGGACTCTAGGTCAGTTCGGACACTCACAGTGGAATCTAGGCTATTATATCGCCTTGGAAGTAAATAGAGCAAGAGCAAGGAGACATGGAGGACATGTGGTTACACAAAACAAACACTGCAAAGAAAAGTTGGTGCTTAAACAAACAAAAAAAAAAAGATCTGAGGTGAGGATGTCTGCTGTTCTGTTGGCAGAAAAACACACCCCATGAGCAATTAGGAATAGTGCTTGTTACCCTTTGGAAAATATATATACTTCTATCAAAAGCAACACAATCATGTGAAACAGCTGATGAAAGGTACCGGAATTTTTCCAGCCTAACTCAAATGTCCTAAGAAAAACAAACAAACAAAAAACACTCCGAAAAACCAAAACACAACCCCCCACAAAGAATAACACCACCAAAACAAAAAACAATAAAAAAAACCAATCACCCAAACAACAAGAGGTCTTTGTATAGCCAGTTTCAGTTGAAACATCTGGCATAGACAATCTTTCCAAACTCTTGCCCAATTCATGATAGATTCTAGCAGAACCTAGTCTGGATCCTCTGAGTCTGCACAGGACAGCTGCCTGCAAGCTGTCATTTCTCCTCAGCAATTATCAACTGCAGTCTTCCAGAAGCACTGATTCCATCAGGTGTCTGCCTGATCTACAGCACTCAAGAGCTTGTGGGAGCAAAAAATCAACCGATTTGGTTTTGCAATACTCAGTTACAACTGTGTTTTGAAAATATTTAAGATCTACCCACGTGCTCTGCCTCAGCCAGTTCTTGAACAACTTTCTGACTAGAAAAAGAATTGCACACAGGTTCTTTGGAAAGCTTATTTGCATTTTCTAAGTTTTAAGAGTAACTGTATAGCAAACAACAACAAAAAAGTCATCTTCCTGGGCATGTGGAAAATGCACATGGAAACAGGAGTGCTCAGAGGAAACCAATCACCATCTCAGACTTGTCTTCCTGGAGTGAAAATAATTGTAGACCAGAGTAGACTACAAAGCTCATAACCTTTATGTGAACTTTACTGTTCTGGATCCCTTCACATCAATATCCGGGGGAGAGGGAGGGAAACAAACCAAAAAAAACTTATTCCATTTATGATATTTTTTAACAGTTCAAACCAGAATTGCTCCTTTGGAACAATTTAGCCATTAGATACCATTTAAAATGCACACATCCCCTGCCTCCAAAAGCATGGAAGATCCCTTGTATCATCAGCACCAACCCAGTAAGTACCATAACTTCAAGAACACCTGGCCACCACTGGCTTCCTCAGGCTGCATGCCCAACACCACTGCTCATCTTTGATCTTCCATAAAGAAAAAGCTTCAGCTCATCTTCTTACACTCTCAGTAAGATCTTCAGCAACTTTATCATTGCAAATGAGCAGTACAAAACAGCACTGGAATGGGAATGACTTGCTTATATATTTAACAGACTAGGAAAAGAGCACTAAGAATGACATGTTGCATTACAGTAAGTGAATTTAGCTGGCACGTTTGCCTCTGCTGGTTGAAAACTCAGTAATAGTAACAATGTTAAATGTTATTAATGATAAAAGCAGAAGTTTAATAAAGACCATAATGCAAAAAGGATAAAATTTAGCCTCAGCCACACACCCATCAGCACAGGCTTAGGCTTCAGAATGCACATTCTTACCAAGAGGGCTAAGGTAGAACAAATCAGTTATAATGCATGCAAAATCCTGCACCTCTAACTGTGACAGTGTTTAAGCAACTGCCTCTTCCTTCCACATCTAAGGCAGCATGGCCTGGTCTGTACACACATTCTCACCAAGCTGACCAGCACCGTCCAAGCTCTTCTGCTTTCCCCTTACGCTTAATTCCATCCTTTATTTGGAACAGTGGTTTTGTGAAGTTCCTACAGTTCCCAGCACAACCAGTTCTAGTTAACAGTCATTGATTCTGGCAAGTTAACGCTATAACGGTTAACACTTAAAGAAGACAAAAAAATAGGTTTGAGAGTAGGTATTTACGGTCACAAAAGCTAATTTAGAGAAAATAACTTTCATGCAGCTCAAAGGAAACCAAAAAAGAGAAAACACACTGTTCAAGAGTGCTACATGATAACAGATGAAAAACAACCTAAAACTGTTACAGACTTCCTTCTGTTTTGGCAGAATAGAACAGGAGCTAATCCAGCGCAGAAAATAAACCTGCCCCAAGAAAGAAACTCCTCAAAGGAAAACTCTGCTCAGGGTTGTTTCACTGGCTTGGGAGGCACACCCATGCAATGGTACCAGAACAACCAACTACCTAGTGATCTGGCTTTCAAAAGGTGCCGTGAAATATAGCCTTGGCACAATTACCTTGGAGTCAAGCATGTCTTTAAAGGGTAATTCACTGAACTGCCATATCTTGCATAATACATAGCTTTATGGGCTTTCCCTCATTCATAAAGTCCCAGTGTTAACAAAACATGTAACACCTTCCTGTAAGAAGCCTTTCAGAGCCCTGGAGCTGCCCTCCTCTGCTGGCACGGCACCTTCACGCTCTGCTGTGGATAATCAACGGGAAAAGAAGAGCTACCCAGAAGAGGTCACCCACCTGACGGCCACATGGTCCCGATAATCCAGATCGTAATTCTGCAGGGAGTCAGCACAGGATTCCCTCAAGACCCCTTGCTGCTGCAGGCGTGATGGCACCGTGAACTGGTGCACAGAGGCATTGGGCTGCGCGGTCGTGTGGTACGGAGGAGGAATGCTGTTGCTGGTCTCGCTGCGATAGTCGCTGTCCCGATCATCCATGGTACTGTCACCATCTTCAAAGGCTAAGAAACAAAAGCAGTTAAGGGCACAGCTCTCTCAAGTTGTCTTGCTGGGACAAGGAAGCCCATTTATTTTTTAAAGAATGACCAAAATAATGCTATTTCTGCCATGGACGTATCTCCATCTGGCAGCTGGCTATAACCTCCAGTTCCCTCAGGCACATGCTAAGGAATTCCAGAGATTTCTTCCATACTCTCCCAAACAACACAATGCTCAAAATTTCAGGTTCTTTGCTGATGCCAAAATTAACATATAGATGTTGGGAAAACAACCTCAAAACATTCCTTTATAGCAGGTAGCTCTTTTCTGGAAACTTTTCAACCTTTAGGATGTAATACTGTCCCTGCTTAGCAATCTTAACCAGTACTCTAGGGTTCTGGAATATTTTTTTTTGAGTGTGTGTGTGTGCCTTTTTTGGGGGAAAAAAAATTTTAAATCTTAGTTTAAGAGAAAACAATGAAAATAAGAACAACTGGGAGTGTAGCTCTACTTCTTACAGGGCAAAATTGCTACATTTAAAGCACAAGTACATTATGTTAAATGTAGTGGTCAACACTAACGGAAACCTCCACAAAGCAAAAGGCTCCTTTCCAGTGAGTCCTTCTCCATGCAGAAACACTTCTGCCTGCTAACTCTTCAGAAAAAGAGAGCATAGAATCACAGTGAGAAAATATATAGAAATACAGTATTGGTGTATGACTGTGTTTGGCTGTGCAGGATGCAAGGTTAATCTTTGCAAGCTCCAAGTGAAATACATACAGACAGTGAAGTGCACCATTTACATGCTTGAAACAAAGGAAAATAAGGATAAGCCATTATTCACTGTCTCCATCACCAAAAGCCTGCCTAAAAAGGACAATCAAATTAAAGCCCCCACTGATAACTTATTCAATGGCCTGTGTCCTACACAGCCATTCACTCTGAGGTTGAACAATAAAGTGAAAGTGCTGTTTCCATGCCAGATCCTTAAAAAACCCTGAATTTAATTTCTGAAATTCCAAGCAGATGGAATGCAGTTTCAGGGAACACCCATTGCTTCCACTCGCACTTCACACACCTCCAATTCAATTTCTATTTTTTTTAATCCAAGGTAGAATTTGTTCTTGGTGACCTTTTCAATTCCTTTCCATCTAAGATTTTACTAGTGTCCTAAATTGGAAGGAAGAGTGAAAAACAGCCCCAGCAGAAACCATGTCTGCAAAATATAAACCACTTGAAAAAGACCAGCTCTACTCTGTTAAGTACAAACAATTCAATTTGATTGTCCACAACAAAAATGAAGTTAAGCCTCCTGCTTTTTAGTAGTTTAAATGCTGCAGAGTTCTTGTCAGTCTCCAATCAATTGAATAGAAGTATATAGCAATCACATACTGCTTTATTCAGCTTTATTAAAAGAACAACGTCCATCAAGTTTATTACAGTTCAGTGCTTAGGAGAAACACTCAAGATGTGTGAGACAAAAATTACTTGGTATGACAAAGTGCCAAATGCCTCTGAGAAGCACCAGACTCCCAGTCCATGGAGCAAGGGCAGATCAATTTGTAAATCACAAGGCACATGCCACCCTCAGAAGGATATCAAGCTACTACTCAGCTGAGCAACGTCATTGCTGAACACTTGAGCCATTACCATCTAATGCACAGTAATTGCTTTTATCGGGACAGAAATACTCTTCCAAAGAGCTTTCTAATGCCCTACCTTGCTGCCAGACTAATTTCTTCTTTCCATCAGATATAACTCACTTAAGGTAAAACCTAAATAATCCTGTTATCAAAGTTCTTACAGCTTTGGCTGCACAACTATTACAAGCACTTGCAGAGGCTTCAGGCAGTACAGCTGAGTTACAAGTTCAGGCTCTAGTAAAAGACAGGAGACCCACAGCTTTAGGGACAAAAAAATTATGTCACTGCAACAGTATAATAACAAATACGAATCAGTGCTCCAATAATCTGGGTCAAAAAAATAATGAATTCAGTAATCCATTGATACTGGACTAAACTTACTACCAGAGCATGCAAAGCCTTACACAACTATGGTCACCAGAAAGCAGGACACAGTTTCTCCAGGTCAGTGACTGCCCAGCTGATCAGCTCAGAGATTTCAGGACTCCCCAGTCGGGCTGCTGCAGAAGCACCACCTGGATTTGTTAACCTGTCTCTACATTATCAAATGAAGGTATCCAGTATGAACGACCATGTCTCAGCTGGTTATCTTAAGTGTTAAGCAAACATTTACAGTATATGCTTATAAAAGGTGGCAGCAGAATTTCCCCCAGTTCCTACTGGCATTTAGCATGAGGAAGTCTCTTAGAGGTCATGACACAAAACGTTTCCCTCATGACATGTTTATAGGATGCAAGGCTCCAGCTATCACAAACAATGATGAGGCAGGAACGTGTTTCTCTGATGTATGCACCATGCACCTAGAGCATCCATAGATGTTAATACCAGGAAGAAATCCTCAACTGACTCATAAATAAGAGCCAATCCCAGAAACTCTCATTCATGCTAAATTGCACCTACTCTACAAGCAATCTCACTTTACTTAACAGAAGTGTTTGCAAATGAAGACGTTGCTCAGCCTGATTAAAACCACCAAAACCTGGCCCATATGTGGCTTTACAGCACATGACCAATGCAACAAAGCATACTGTGAAATGTCCACCCCATGGTGATGATCCCAGCATTAACATATTAGACATTTAAATTTTACTTAAGCAAGAGACTGACAAGAACTTGCAGAGGCAGCTTTGGGGATGCAGCATCCCTTCAAAAGGAGGAGTCAGGCATTACAGCCCATGTTTCAAGCAAAATATCCCTCACAACACACATGCTGTGATAAATTCAAGCACTGTCTTCTTCAAACAGATGATACACCAAGTCTTCTGTAAGGAAAGTTGTAGCTCAGCCTCAGTCTCTAAAGATTACTTAATTACTAACAATATACATAACTATAAACATTAAAAGACAGTAATTGCTTTACCCCAGTCTGAGATATTTCACATACACCAAGAGCACTCAAGGGATGTTTGTTTGTTGCTGGACACACTGTGTGGCAAGTGGAGAGGCAAGGCTGAAGAGACAGGGCAGAAGCATGCCGTTCGTATTTAATAATTTAATATTCATGCATATAGGCAGCACAAGAAGAAAATCCATTGAACAGTCACATCACACAGTAGGACCTTACAAAGACTGGGGGGAAAGAAACAAAAAAATCAAGAAAGGAGATAGCATCTCTGAAAAACTGCCTCTTGGAAACCCTGTTACTCCTCCACACTTCTTCCTCTAGGAGCTATTAAATCACTGCTGCAGGGAAGAACACAAACAGTGTTTAATATACTGACCTCAAAACCACTTTGCACGATTCTGTCACATCAGCTCTACCAGGCACATTTAACCGCTGGCAACTTTACTTCAAGCTTCAGACAGGAAAGAAAACTAACAACTAAATTATTACAGGTGGCTGAATGAAAGCACTTTCAGAAGTGTTTTTGTTTTAAGGTCCCAAAGCACAGCAGGAGTTCCTCTCAAAAGGTTGCATTTGGTTGAAATTGCCTCCTGCTTTTCTAGGAGTGATGTTTCATCAGCCCCTGGGAGCGAGAGTCCAGTCCCTAAGCTTAGTTATCCTCCACAAACTTGAGCAAAAATACGGACAAAAGCATTAAGTGTATCACACCCAGGGACTTTGGAAGGTTCATGTAAGGTTCTGTATTCCCAGATCTCCACTGCTTCTTCAAAATAAGCTTTTGTCTGTTTTTTATAAAGGTAGAAGAGAAGAAAATGTACTGACTGAAAAAATAGCTTCCCATCCAACTTCAGAAAAGAAGTCTGCCAGCTCCAGGCTCTGGCTTTTGCAACCCATTTTCCATACCCCACACCCATTTAAATTGCTTTTCCCCATAGCAGCTGAAGTTTCAAACCCCAATATTCCATCCCCTACCAAATCATCAGTCACTTTTGAAAAATCACACACACTTCTGAAAACTTATATCCAAAATGCACACTACTTTGACAAGGACTGTTGAAGTAACAAGGAGAAAAAAAACCAATAATCTCAAAGGGCATTTTGTGAGGCTCTTCTACAGCTCTCCATGCTAAAAAATTAAGAGCAACACTGCAGATCCTTAGTCCACCCTATTGTCCTCACCACTTAAAAATAAATTAGAAATCTATGTAATTTTAAGATAGCAAGCTAGCAATATTCAGTCTTCTGTTTAAGAGTTTTCATAACCTTGTTTTTCCAAATTTGAAAACATTTCCTGTTGCTAAAACACTCAAGAACTGGAACAAGTGTCTAACGTGGAAAGGCTAGCTTGGATATCTACCATACTTGGCTACATCTTTCCCTTTCCTAAAATGAAACAGTGTCAGTAGCACAAAATATCCCTTTTCTAAAGCACCTTCTCCCCTAGTAGCAAGACTCTGAGCTACAATACTCTCCTTACAAGGCGCTCTCACCAGCGAAACATCTTTCAGCTACCAACATGCTGTTTCTGCTGCTTCCCAGTTGCTGTTGTAAGTATATTTTTCATTAGATCACCAAGGCAATGGAGTTTACTTGGAAACACCAACACTGGCCCAAGCTGGCTTATACTAACGTGATTTCAAAGAGGGCAGCAAGAGCAGGTTGAAATAGAGGGAGGCAGGGAGGGAATACATGACACTCCATGAATACAAGCACTATTCCAAACAAAAACAGCACACATGAGCACTCCAGATAAACAGGAAAAATATCTTCTGCATGGTCTTCCTACATCTCTGACTGACCAATGCCTAAACACTGTTTCCCTCACAAGTAAAAAATTTTTTAAAAAAAAAATTAAAAGGCAGTGAATAAAAAGTTATTTAACACACTAATCTTTGTTTTAGTAGTATAAAAAAGTTTGCATAATTCTCAGTTATCCTTTCACACCTCTGAGAATAACTCAAAACAATTTAAACACCCAGCACTCACAGTGTGAGAAAGTTGGCCAACACTGTGGATGCCTGAAGAATTTACAGCTTGATCAAAGACAGGAGAATAAGGAGAATAAAACATGTTGTGAGAGAAGAGACTGGGAAGTCTCTGGTAGAAGACTTCTAAAATGCAGAACAGGTCTATGTGTGAAAGGTACTGTAACATTAACTGAACATTAGACTTAAGCTACTTGGCTGCTTTAAGTGTCCTCTCCAAATTCCATTATGTCAAAAAGTTGGGCAGAACATCCACCCTGATGCCAATGGTAAAGGCAATTATTTTTACTTTTTTTTTTTTTTTTTTAAATCATGCCCCCTCTCAGCAATATACAATCACAGAATGCTGGGGGCTGGAAAGGACCTCTGGAGATCACCTAGTCCAACACCATTGCCAGAGCAGGTTCACCCAGAGCAGGTTGCACAGGACTGCATCCAGGAAGGCTCTGAATGACTCAAGAGATGGACACTCCACCACCTCTAAGAGTCTGTTTCAGTGCTCTACCAGCCTCAAAGTAAAGAAGTTCCTCCTCATGTTTAGACAGAACTTCCTATGTACAAGTTTGTGTCCATTACCTCTTGTCCCATCACTAGACACCAATAAAAAAGGCTGGCCCCATCCTCCTTACACCCACCATTTAACTATTTATAACCACAGACAAGAGCCCTTCCATAAGTCTTCTCCTCTCCAGGCTAAGAAGCCTCAAGTCTCTCAGCCTTCCTTCGTAAGAGAGATGTTTTAGCCCCCTTTCTAGCTTTTGCTGTACTCTCTCAAGCAGTTGCCTGGAATTGGGGAGCCCAGTATTCCAGATGAGGCCTCACCAGGGCAAACACCTTCATGTTAAGAATGATTGATGAATTTTTGCAGGCACAATAGGCCCTACAAGCCATGCACAGTACCTTGAGCGGACGTCTTGCCTGTTGGAACCCTTTGGACTTCCACAAACCAAAGATGCGTCATGCACATTTTCTGGAAAGATCGACAGAAACCTTGCAGCCTCTGCAAAAGTTATTGCAGCACTCTTCAGGTGCAGGCATTAGCTCTACACATTACAGACAGCTCCAGTATCTGAGTTAAAATCCTTCCCAGGCTGATAAGCACCAGTCAAAGCCCTACCACTTTTGCCATGATACTGTCTCACTGAGTTTGATTCAACCGTGCTGGTGTGCACTAGGCATTTTTGCTTTCAGATTTGTTCCTTTTTATAGTATTTGGAATTTATGTGATGACTTCAAGCATCTCCTTGCATTTTAGTCAAACGTTCACTACAGGTTCCCTTGTGGTTTTCATGTGGTTTTCAGTTACTCCAAACACTGACTTAGGCTTCC